>NC_058339.1:43813110-44116140 GCF_905475395.1 Chrysoperla carnea
AAAAAATTATGATATTTTTCCGGAAAAATGAACAGAAAGAATTACAAGGAAGCTATTATTTTTCTCTCGAAAAGTTTTTTTTTTTAAAACATTCTATTTGTTTGTGTATATATTTTTAATAAACTTTGCAAAAGGACAAAACAACACATTTGCCCAAGTTTATTCTCCTGTTTGCTATTGAAACAAAGAGTATTTTGTTGTTGTTCTCATAATCTGGGTCGTCGATTTTGTGTACATTTTTAAATAGTAGTTACTGTGTTTTTATATGAAACTCAGTACAATATTTTTATTAAAAAAAAAAGTTATGAACACACAAAATGGAAAATAAAATACTCTTGTAAGGAGGTACAACAAAAGAGAATTACGTACAAAACAGTGACTTTTGTTTGTTATTAAATAAAAGTTCACTTCAATTCTCTTATAAAAAATGTTATTTTTTAACAAAATATATTAAAAATAAAGCTGCAACCAAGGGCTTGAAAAAATATATAATGTTTAATATCCTCATTACACCAATATGGTATTCATTTATTCAAAAATTCACAAAATTCACTCAATAAAACCATAGTTGTTTGATTGATCACTGTGTATTCTAAACATTGAGTCGCTATTGCAAATCAATTAAAATGAATTTAATAATGAAAATCAACTTTAGATGAAACTGATGAATAAAATATTAGGGATGAAAAAACATAATGATAAAATCATATATTGGTTTAACACTGAGATAATAATAACACGTTAAGTTTAGGGAAAATTATAGATAATATAATAAAGGGCTTTCTAACTTTTTGGTACTACAACATACGTGTTACATGTACATTAAGGTACCTGTTAACCGCAAGATGCTGCCGAGTCAGAATAAAACGTATAAGCAGCGTACGGACGTATAGTATAGTAACGTTTTGTGTTCAACCGCCGTTCGTACACCACGCTTTAATCAGGACTGCCTGATATGATTGTAACGTTCACGACTTATATAGAACTGTCGACTCAACATTGCCCGTATAACACTAATCGATTCACAAACAGAGATGCTTTTCCAACTATATCCCATATATTCTAGCCTATAGTTATCCTTGTTTATTCATATTGTAAGATAAAGTGGGGTTATACTGTTTGTGCGCAGTTAAACAAAATTATGTTTGCACAGGCGCGTGTTTGATATTATTATTATTATTTTCTTCTTCTGTGTATATGGTATATCGTTCGGTTCTCTCTACATGCAGTATAGTAGGTATGAGAAACATTATATATAGTATAAATATTATGCAGAATATGATTATTTGTACTTTCTTCGTTTATTAACAATAGCAAATATACATATACTGAAAAACAACGGTTGTATAACCACGCTATTCATTATACAGGTGGTCCGTCCAAAAGTTAAGATAATCGTAAAGAAATATCTTATATTTGGGGGTTTGAAATTTCTTAAATGGAACAGCATGTATCTGAAATGTAAATGATTGGAATAAAATCTAGGATATCATACTAAGTCGTTGAAAATACACTACTAAAATCGGCAACAGAGTGAGAACCACGTCTTAAAGTAGACTGACAAGGATAATAAATGCGAAAGCATGGTTTTTAATGCGCATGTCTTAACATGCAACATAGTATCCTCGCACGTATTTACAACATAATAATAATTTAATAATTACACTTTACTAACCTGTGAAGAGCCTAAAAGGTGTTAGTCTTTGATCGTTTGACTACTTAGACTTGGGTTGCGGGTTCAAATCCAGGCAGCGCCAGTGTGAACAATTACAATTAATGGAGTCTGTGGAATTGATCACACAATCGTCGCTTGGATAAAAACGAAGTAACCGATTCCACCCACATCATAAATGTAATTGTAAAAATTAATGTCATTTAATAAATAAAGATTAACGAATAATGATGTGGGTGGCCTCTATGATTAGGCGTATGTCAGAAAAATTGAGGTTAAACCCCATTATTATTATTATTATAACCTGTGATACAAATTAATATTTCTTGCAAATAAAACAACTACTAACCATTTTTTAAAACTTTTAAACAGAATTAGTTATACTTACAGTAACTATTGCAGCAGCTGACTTCCGTCAATACGATTATGCGCATTGAATATCATGCTTTCGTATTGTGTTTCTCTGTCAGCTGTTTGAATATTGTATTTTTGTCTTTGTTAATCTACTATGTGAAGCCAAAATATACATACTTGGTATACGTTGGGCTTATCTATTAAAATATATGTTAAAATATATTATCTTAGTACTAAGTACCTTAAAAGCTTCCGAGATTGGCACACAGATGGCTTCTGTTTAAGCATAATGCAACGACCTAGTTTTTGCCAACTTATTAACAATACCTTTCAAAATTTAGTGATAATAACGAAAATCATCTCGACATATCAAAGCTTTAGTGAACCTCGTAGCTCTTTCCTCTTTCTTCCTCATCTATAGAATACATGGAGTTACTTCTATATCTTCAACAAAGAACAATTCATGAAAATTTTTTCTTCGTTTTCATTTAAAAATGATACGATGCATTTTCTAGGTAGAAGAGCAAGTTAAGAAAATACACATGAAAAGTTATTAAATTTGCATTATTATTGTTCTAAAGTTTCGACCTACATGTTAGTTTGTGGACTTTTAATAAAATTAAATTTAGTACTTAAATTAGCATAAAATCTCTCCCTTAGTTCAACAGAAAATCTCTCCCTTAGTTCGTTCTCCTTGTTCTGCTCTTGTAAGTAGGTTCTGCTCTCCTAGTTCGATTGAATTATCTACGATGACTAATGTGCTACATGTTAAAGGTCAACAGTTGGTAGTATAAAAGTTTTTTTGCTGGCTAATTTTGCACATCGATTATTACATCCTTACATCCTTGTAAAAACGATTTCAGTTTGTTTCACAATCTGATCCGCCAGTTTTTTTAACCTCAATAACCAAAACTACCTTAGTTCTAAAATTAAACTACTTTAAAAATTATTTGAAGTAACCTTCGACTTTTGAAACACATGAAGAGACGTGTATTTTAGGAACATAATATAAAAGTATGTACTTGCTCTAAAAATTATGTCTCCTCAATTTAAGTGGTATTTTGTTTTTTTTTTTTTTGGAGAACTCACTCATTTCGTTAGTAACATCTTAATGGACAATCCTGTCTGTATTATCAAACATTTATATTGTCTGTTTTATAAATGCAGCGAACTTACAGCGAGTTTTTTTGAGAATTGATAAACATAAAATTCGTAATAAAAAAATGAAGCTTTTGCCAAGTTGTGATTGTCTAATTTTAAGAAGTCAAATTTTTAAATTTTGGTATTGTGACGATACTTTTTACCTTCCGTTTAAGCATTTTAAACAAAAACTCGATTTTCACTTATTCAATAGACGAACCATCGTTAAAACTTCATTTTTCTTTATTACCAAACTTATGTTTATAAATCCTCCAAAAAGCAAATAAAAAGAACCATTAAAATATGGCTTCATTATGGGCGTACGATCTACTGGTATATATTTGATTTTTTTATTGGTCCACCTATATATAATAAATGTATACCTTACACACAGTCAGTAGTAAGTAATACACATCGAGTTAGATAGGTAGTGGATGTTATACTCGGCACAGTTTTCATTCCTCTTCCTTGCCGTATTCTTCTTTGGTAAAGGTATATCATTTGTTTTGTGTATACGTGAAATAATAATCAAGATTGTAGTTGTGTTATAATAATAATGATCATCACTACGACTGTTCATTTGTTTTTTCTCTATCCTAACAGTTCTTAGTTTTGATCTGTTCGTTTTTTATTTGCATGTGTTTCTTGAATTAAATGAGTTAAAGTCAACTTTGTGTAAAGTCAAAGAGAGATTGGTTTTTATTATGTTTTTTTCTGTTTTTAGTAAGAAGCATCTAGCGAATCGTCTAGAAGTCGTCTAGAAATATGAACTAGTAGAGCGAATGACTAATTCGGGAAAGGAACAAGCTGATGCCTTTGAAAACTTTCAGCTTTTCGGTGTAATACAGCAAAAAATATTGAATAATAAATGAAAAAATAGTTACCAAGTGAAATTGTAGTTTTACTTTTGAAATGTTTCTGTCCATGAAAACCTTTAAACCTATACAAATTTACTCACGAAATTCTGAGTGAAAATAATGTTTTTCATATAAAGTTCCCAAAATTTTTCTCATTTGGGCATTGTAACATTTTTTTAATTAACTTCCACAACAGCGAACGATTACAGTTTGTAGTCTACAGTTACAAAAATAGCTGTTCTCAAGAATTTCATATATATTTCTAGGCGTTTTCCTGAAAAAACTGCTGAAAATTCTTGAGTATTAATAAAATAAAAAAATCTCTAAAATACTAGTGATGCGACGTGTTTTAAAGCCAATTTTTTTAAATTAGTTAACTTACCAAATTGGCAACGGCGCAACTTTTTCTTCTATTATTTTTGAGACTCAGGCAAACATTACATTCCATAAAATTGTTTAACAATCAACTTTTCAAAAAACGGCTTCTGTAAGTTTTTTAAAATGTAATAATTGAACAAAAATGATCGGAACTTTTGTGACTGAAAGTTCTTATTCATCTGACAGTTTGTGACGACATTTTTCTATATCTAATAGAACTTTAAAGCACAGTGCCGACAAAAATTTTTGAAGACAAAGCAAAGCCTTAAGTTATAATTGTTTGCATGAAAACATCGACGCTTATCGACTGTGAATTGACTCCTTGCGTAGTCATGGAAGGGAGAACAGACCTACGCTGGCACTTCCAGTGGATAATTTTGGAGATAAAGCAGGCTGTTAAGACTGTTTTTCAATTTTTTACATGTAAATGATATTGTAAGTTTAAAAAAAAAAAAAAAAAAAAAAAACAATTAATTGAGATTCTTGCATTAGAAATTTTGAAAATAAGAAACGCAATTGCTTTAATAACATTTTTTAAATGTAAACTAACATAATACTTAATTAAATTTCTTAGAAAATAGTATAAAATTTTCATTGTAAACTATATATGCAATCCATAGATGACGTCCACCCATACAATTATGTAATAATAAAAGTTTGTCGTTTCTATGGTAACTGCCTGAAATAAAACTCATGCACGGAGCTAATAGACATAAAAAATACATTGAAGAGTATTTTCAGCATCTATATAATTATCAAACTGTAATTATTTATTTCCAACTTTAACTGAAATCAATAACATAATTAATTAACGAGGTTATTTACACTAATCATTGCATTTTTTATAATTATTTCATTAGGTAGTTAATGTTTTACTACAAGTCAGAACATTACTACTATGTAATTGTTTTTTATTGTAACGAATGTATATTACTTTGCGATTAGAAAAAAAAACATATTACGTAGATAACTAATACATGGTAATTATTTTTATAACTGAAAATGTTGTGATGGTTTTGCTTATTTTTATATACCCTTATTATGCCTGAGTCATGTGTGGAAATAAGGCTTTCTTTTTCATACATCAATTCGTCTATACTGACGGATGCCTAAAAATTGTAGTTTTGGAATGATATCTCTTCTGATGAACTCGTGCTGGAAAATTATAATCGAATTTACGGAGAAAATTATTTATTATTGCGGACATGGAGGTATTAAACATGTTCTACCTAGTTGTTTTATTTGATTTAAATATAATTCAACTTTTTATAGTTAGCCTACTACAAACTACATAACATTCAAAATCAAATCAGATAAATATTATTTACTAAATAAAATAAATCCACAAATATAAAATATAAATGATAATTAAGGTAAATTTTATGGTCACGTCTATATAGCATTATAATAAATATTTTGTAGGTATGTTATTTGTTTCCATATTTTTCGTCTCTATCTTAATTATAAATCTTTATGAATTCTGGCAATTATGCTTATTTACTTATTTAAAAATATATAATAAAATATATAAAAAAAATATTATTGAACAACAAAAGTATGACTTGAATCTGTTTCACATTTTTAACACGTCTTTTTTAGCTTGATAAGTACATATGTAGAATCTATATCCTACACTATAGTTTTACTCAATATGTCGGCAACTGAATCTATCTTCATCTACATAGGCTGATTTTTAAATAGTTTTCATTCTTTTAATCCGGAAAAGGAATAACAAATCAGAGAAGTGACAACTCGTTTGTACTCAGTTTTAAGGGGCAGGAAAATCCGACACTTTAAAAACTGAATATTGAACAACTTTGTTTTTTTAAATGAAACAAAGTATTTTTTTAAGCAAATTCTTGTTCGTTGGCGAGAAGAAGCAATTCTTATATGTAAATTTTTTTTCTTAGACCACTAATTTTGGCTCTTGATTACAGGTATTTTTAGTTATGATGTTAAAATTTTTAAACATCAAGGTCTCTAAATAATATTTTATTACTCCGTCTTATTTTTTACAAAAAAAAAAAAAAAAAAAAAAAAAACGAATTACTTGTAATTTAACAGTTTTATGTCTTAAGAAAGCGTAAAATCAGATATCAAAAATGGGGGTCTAGGAAAGAAAGTTGACATGCTGGAATGAAATCGTTCCCGTATAAATAAACTAAATACCTACTATACGCCTGTAAAATAGGAGTTATTCTAAAATTTATTTAGACTGTTATGTTTTCTATATTTCTGAAATCCACCTTTGCGTTTTTGAATTTAGCGAAGGATGTAGAAAGCCTATTGTAATATTAAATTGTAGGTTAGTTTAAATTCAATGGAATTTTTCCAATCAGTTTTGATTCCTTTCAATCAGATTTGATGCATAAATATTAAGAAACGACTTAAAATACGGTCTGCCTAATATCATAACAGAATTTGAATATACCTACGATGGGAAATAGAAAGAGAATATCAGAAGTTTTGAGGACATATATACGTCTTTGTTAACGTGATCCGTTAACAAAGATGAAAAAATTTTCTTGTTTTTAAATAATTGCGTTATTATTAGCAGAAAAATGATAGTGAAAGCGTTAGTAGTTCTTGGACACGTTATTGCTTATTATTGATTAAAATAATGTGTCACTGGATTAATATTAATTGTTGTAGACGAATTGTTTTATGTTAATCATTTTTATCCTGCCATTCTTTAAAATTATGATGCTATAATTTTTGTGATGGTTTCAAATAATTTACATCGAATTTTTGGCAGTCGTGTTTTTCATTTTTCATGATTTTTGGTGAAATTTAACTGTTTTCGAAATCTTTTTGATAGTTGCAAACCTCCTGCGCATTTAACGCATTATGCTGTCAGTGAATTTCCTTTAAAAAAAATGCACGCCAAACTAAAGAACACTTACATTACGCTTAAAACTCAACTTTTATTTATTTGCAGGTTATTTATTTGCTTTGTTTAAAAATCCTCAAAAACGCAGACAAAAAGAGTTATCTTACCTTTATCAAACCTTCAGATCATTATGGGCTAACGGTCTCTATTCGATATAGTTGGATGAAATCATTAACTTAATTTGCAACTATATAAAATATTCAAATATATTCTTATGTTGTTGAACAACCAATAATATTAAATAATAAAATAAAAAGACCACAATTTCAATATAATATTTAAATAAGGCATCGTTAGTTAACGTCCTGCAACTACAACAAATCACCTATACGGTTTTATACATATTTATAGCCTAACAAACACATACGATATTAATATATAAATACATATGTATGAAAGTATATTCGATTTAAACAAATTAACTTAAATACATAATTGCGTGTTTCGATCAATTACCTTAATTCCTTTCAATCGAACATTTTTATTCTTAAAAATGTATAAATATTGTGTTTCAGAATTGATTCCAGTTGAATGTATTAACTTCTATGTACAAATAAACTGTATGTTTTTAATTAGTAGTTATGTAAAAAACTTATAAGTAACAGTTTCAAAGTAATTGTAAATCATAGTACAAAATCGTGCAATCTAATTTTTATACAAAAAAAAAAAATATTTGCAAATTTTTAATTGTGCCACAGCTAAAAATCTGTTTCGTGATTAATAACAATTAGAAAAGTGAGTAGGTTTGTTGACATACCATGCATAGACAGTGTTAATTACTCTAACACGTTACACTTACATACATGTCACACATAGATAACTGATATTCCCATATAATACATACTATACAATTTACGCCCAATTTGCATCCTCACGGGTAAACAGTGGTGCTTACGAAAAAATGCTTCAAACAAAAGTTGGTTATTTTTTTATAAGGAATATTTTTTACATTTAAACTTTAGTTCTATCGGTTTACAAGTTAAGTCCTACGGACCCAAGATGCTACTCATTTACGAACTCGCCCTCAATTTTTATGTCCTGAGTACGCTGTAGAAATTTCAGCTTGATATCATTTTTCGGTTTTAAGTTATCGTGTTGACAGACGGACGGACAACCGAAAATCGACTAATTAGGTGATTTTATGAACACCTATACCAAAATTTTGTGCGTTGCATCAATATTTTTAAGCGTTACTAACTTGGGACTAAACTTAGTATACCTTGCATATTACATATATACATGATATAATAACCCGATCTCTCCTAGTGATTGTCTAAACAATTAATAATTTTTTTAGAATGAAAGTAGTTGAATAAGGTTGTATACGGGAGTCGTGGTGAAGTTCATATATTGGTCTTTATTTGTTTAATTTTTTCATAAAATTTGTTCAACTTTTTATAGTTCCTAATTTATCAAACCATCTATTATATTTTTTTCACAATATATTATTTATGTATGTATTTCGTGGGAAAAAAGCTACCCTTTCATTAGAAACTCAGTGTGTAATTCATCATTTATAGTATTTACAACATTTTTTAACCGCTTGCGAAACGATATATTTGACTTTTCACGACGAAATGTAGCACACAAAATGGGTTTTATAAGATATAATATGGCTCACATCTTAGTCACTATTTTAAAATATTTTTAAAAAATAGTAAAAAATATAAAACAAAATAAATGCCTTAATAACTATTCATTATCTCAATAAATATTGGGAAAGTACCTACACAACTGGAAGAAGGAATATAATATCCTTTTATATGATAAGATTAATAACGGCAGTATTTAATAAAGTATGTCTGAAAGCAGTTGGAGAGATAGGTAAGGAACTAGTTAGCCTCCCAGTATAGAGAAGTTCATTTTTAGATTCATGCCCGGGTGTACCAGTGACATAGAAAATGGACTGAGAAATACCCACACAAAATTGACCGCTCTGTAGAAAAAGACTATGAGATTTTGCGGCCAATACCTGTCTCTTTTCTATAGGTCTGTATAATTTCCAGAAAGAGACAACTTGTGGACATACATTAGCTTTATCTCTCTCACAGTCTCTTGGCCATATTTATTATACAGCTGAATAACTAACACTCAAGTATGTCAAAATATGTTAAAAAAACGAATAAAAGTGGCACGTAGAAATTGGGACGTTAGGGGCAGAGGACAAATTAAACTTGAAATTGAACTTACTTAGAAATTTTCTTTTAATGTTAATAACTAGAAATTATGATCATTAATAAAGCCAAAACAGCATTATTACTAAAAATCAACTTTACAAAAATTTAAGCTTCGGTCATTTTTTCGATAAGTTCATCTTAAAGCACTATTAGCAATGAAAATTCAGGTTCTATGTTTAAATACCAGTACTTATTGCATATAGTGACATGTTCAGTTATTACCATGTAAACTCACTTTTGTTACAATTTAATAATTTATGTTAATAACAGACTTTTGTTATTTAATGATTTACATTAAAATGTTCAAAGCGGCATTGGAAAGTTATTTTCATGATCTGCGAAAAAATTAATTAATAAACCAATTATGGCTTATGTTTGTTGGTCCCAAAAAGGATGAACACCCACATCATCAAACAATAAACAAAAATTAAACAAATTTGATTAAATTTTTTTTGTCTTTTTATATTCTGGGAGGTTGATGTTGTGGTGCCTGTAAAAGTTAATGTTGTGTATTCATATGAACGGCTTATTTTTTTTGTTACTAGAGTTCTGCAATAACATCACTGGTTGAGATCAAGTGAACGTTTCCACTACCAACTGAAAGAAAAACAACTAGCACAAATTTTCCCTGTTACAAGTCACTCATTATCCGAGTACACACACAATATTTTTATCTATGTATTTATACCACATTTTTTTCATATGCAAATAATCTTTTATCATAATCAAAATCCTTTTCTAATCAAACTAATCACAAGTGGGGGATTTGATTTCACCCCTTTTACAAATGACACAGGAATACTTTGTAGTGATTTGCTTGTAATAAAAAACATAATAATTTTACTGCAATTATTTATTCAAAAGATATCCAATAGTGTATTTATCATATGCAATCAAATGAAAAAAATGTCAACTAGGGAGTATTTGTATGGGGAAATAACACGCGATCTCTTAACTTTTTTGCTATACGCATTCATTATATATTCAAATGAAATGAAATATACTTCTATTTGTATTATTTGCGATTAAAAAATGATTTTTCCTCCCATAAAAGTTATGTACCCCCAGGGTTATTGAACACAACACGTAGGATGAACAAATGTGGTAACTAATCCTGAATAATTGTATAATGTGCCATATTTTTAAACCTTTTGTAAAACTAATAAATGCATAGTTCCGAATTTAGAAATGCATATAGAAAGTTTTAAATAGCTACCGGGCAATAAATAAATAACAGTATGGGGAGCTAAATTCAGTACGGGATATTTTGATTTCCCGTAGGTACCGAATTTACTTTCCAGTACTGTCATTTCATTTCCAGTAATTATTAAAGACGCTAATTTTAACGCTTTGTCAATCCATTTCAGAAAAAAATTGCGTACTTCTCATAGGAAAAGCACATTCCCGAACTCCTAGAAAATTTCATAGTACGGAATATATAATTTTTCTTACTGAACATATTAATAAATCCATTTTTATTTCATCACAGAAGTTATATCATATCACAGAAGTCATTTATGGATAGTTAATGATACTTCAAAACAAGAAACTTAAGTAGGAATTGTAACGAATTTTCATATGTCTAAAAATTATATTTGAGCGTATTCGAGCGAGTATTTATGTGTGATAATGAAAATTCCCAACAAAATAAAAAAAAACATACGTAGGTCCATGGAATGGAAATAATTATTATTCCATGGTTACATCAAAATGTTATTATCTACTTGCAAATGAGAAAGTAATATTGCTTTATCAGGGGAGAAAATTTTTAGTAACCTAACTGTTCATAATTTTATTTTGAAACATTTATTCAAAATGCTTAGAACAGTGATGTTTCAAAAATTCGGACAATCATGCTGGCAGCCAATTTAAACCGCCAATTTGTATTTTTTGTCAAAATTTTATGTTTTATCTGTTAAAAAATTGAGCTGTGAAAGTTATCAGAAGTTAAAGATAATTTAAAGTAAGAACTATGAAATTTTTATGTTATATCATATTAATAAATATCCTGATCAAACCAAGTGTAATTTAAGCACTTACTGGGTTGACTAATAAATTAGAAGAATGCCCTTTTACAACTAATATTGCAATTAATCCATACAGTAAAAACTAACAGTAGCTATAACATTAAATTCTTTAATAAACGAATATTTAACTTCTAGAATTAATACCTTAAATTTTCAGAAAAATAACTTGTAAATAAAAAGAGTAAGCGCTACAAATATAATGTACCAAAGTACGAAAGGAATATAGTTCCTACTGGGTGTACCGCGGCACCTCTCGTTCTTTTTTTGTTAAAGTTTTTCGTCGAAGAAATGCACAGCTTGATCGCTTAGAATGAAACATATTAAAACTAGCAAAACATATTATTATAAAAACTCAAATCTCGTGAAACGTCACTATATGTAATTATTGTAAAACAAAAGACTATCCAATTTCATTATAAAAAACACTCACTGGTTCTATAGTTTTTCAAGTGCACTACAAGAAAATATAAAAATAAAAAGAATAAATAAAATAATCATAATATAATACATATATAAAATGTTTTCATAATATATATTTCAATTAATGTATTAACTAACCCAGATAGTATAAATTTAATATTAGAACTGTCAGCCACACATTCAGACAATTACACGGTTGTTTGTTGTTGTCTGTTTTGTTTGTTGTAAGGTACAACAACAACGAATGTACAAATAAATATAAATATATCAAAAAAAATTACCCGTTGAAAAATTTATGTGATTCAAATATACAAGTGAAATTTACAAAATTTTAAAATATTTCGATAATTTTTTCGGGTACGGAATCCTAAACTCGCACTTGAAACATATCTAAGAACACTCTCCTTTAAATAACCTTTTTCCTTAGAGCCTTCTCCTGTCCAAACTGAACCGATTTTGAGGATCATTGCTTATTTTTTAGTTGTTCCGAGTTCGGAACCCTAAAGTCGCACATATTCAAAAACATTCTCCATTAAATTAACTTTCAAACGAAACAAAAAAAAAATGGTTCATCCGTTTAGGGACTACGATGCCACAGACAGACTGACACACACACACACACACACATAGCGATCAAACTTCTCTTTTTTGATTTGGGGGTTAAAAACATTTTTTTCCATCCACCAACAGCAAGATTGGTAAATATGAATACAAGAGAATCTTTAAATTCGCTTTTGACCCATAGTATATATACATTAAATCGAATTCCTGGGAAATTTTATGGAAAAAAACCAGAAACCTTCAATGAAATCCCCATCCCCCTAATTTCACCAAAGGTTTCACTATACTAATAACTATGCCAAAAAATTTTGATATACAGTTCTGTCAAAACAAAGTGGCACTGAGCAAAAAAGAGTGTGACTTTGGTTTGATAGAACTATAAAATAGAATTTTGCTTATTTAAAAAATTGTATAGTCTTTAAAATGACATTTTGAAAGGTAGAATAATTTGCTTTACGGTCTTAATCGTCAATCGTTGACGAAAAATAGCTATGCAAAAAATGTTATACCAGTTTCAAGTCTTTATTGACAACTTATAAGTAGTTTTTAAAATATTAAGAAAACACGCTTAATTAAAATATGCATTAAAAGTACAAACAAAGATTCTTTTAAAGTGTGTTTTCTTAGCTTTGTCAAAAATATCAGTTTAATCGCCATTTCAATTAAACGTATTTTCTTGGTTTTTGTTAAATACTATATTATACATGTTGCCGTTTTGAGAACACCTTTCATTGGATAGTCTACGCAATCATATATGTATAAGACGATGGAGTACACATTCGTATAAACTTTATTTTTAAATTGGAATTTTCTGTTTACATTGTCCTGTATTATATATGTATGATTCAAATGTCTGCACAAATTTTAACAGATTGGAATTTGGGAAGATGAACAATTGAAAATGAATTGACCGTATGTGCATTTGTCTGTCTGTAATTCTGGTTCTTTGCATGCATTTTTACAGAAGCATGATATAACTGTCCTTTCGCTTCCACCATATCTTAATATATATATTTCTTGTGTGCGTGTGTATGTAATTGAACTCCTCCTAGACGGCTGGACCGATTTTGATGAAATTTTTTGTGTGAGTTCAAGGGGATTCGAGAATGGTTTAGATTCACAATTTGGTCCAGTACAACTGTTTTTGAGGGCTACGTACCAAAAAAATGAAATTTCATTAAATGGTGGGAGCGCATATAAATCATATCACATTATTTTACAACTTACTATGTGTACTATGTATTTTTAATAGTATTCAGGTATTGTCAATAGGCATTTATTAGAGCCATATGCGAGCGCAGCGAGCTCTACTATCAAAGACCAGGCCAAAGGTCGAAGGTCAGGCCACTCCAATAAATAGGAGTTAAATTGGGGTTTAGCGGGATGGGTTTAGCGGACAGACGAAACGTAGTATAGGTATTAATGAATTGGAGTTACGTTTTTACGGGACAGGACAACGTCTGTCGGGACATCTAGTTTCATATAAAAACATAGAACAAGCATTTAGGGTACTAAAAAGTAGAGTACGTTTGGTGCGGGTACTTAAAAGTAGAAGAAATATGAGTCACTCATACATGGCTATAAGTAAAACTTTGAGGCAGTTATTTTCTATTTTTTAGTATAATAAAAGCTTTCCCCTTATTTTTATATATTTTTTTTTGTAGAAGTTCCTTCTTAGTGCTTACTATGTATAGTTGAATTTGTCTCAATAATCCATTTGAAATTAGAATGACACTTTTAAAACTTATCCAGATTGCTGTAACACCCGACAAATGTGATTTATTCCTTGTAAACCGATTTTTGGAAACTTAGCAATAAAATGTACCCAATCAAGTCGGTTCGACCGTTAAGGGGCTACGATGTCACTGAGAAACACACAAAAGCACAGACAAACCCTTTAAACTTATAACACTCCTTCTTTAATCAATATCAAAGTGATAATCAAGAACATTAGATGAAATGCAAAGGATACTTAGAGAGCTATCATTTTTTGGGACAAATTTTTGGAAATATTTGAATTGAAATATTTGAGTTGACTTGGTTCTTTTGAATTACTTAATTATTTTACCATTTCACTTTCAAAATGGATTGAGCCATGTTTATTCGACCATTCATTTCCATTGTTATTACTTATATGTTGAAATTATACGTCATGCCTTTTCCAAACTGAATCGATTTTCGAAGATCATTGCCAATTTTTTAGTTTTTTCAATTATCTAAGCTGACACTTGTAAAATAGCTAAACACTCTCTCTTAAATTACCTTTCAAATGAAACCAAAAAAATGAAAATTGGTTTATTCATTTAGACGCTATAATGCCACAGACAGACAAACACACAGATACATACACATAGCGGTCAAACTTGTAACACCCTTTTTTTAGTTCGGGGGTTAATAATGAACTTTGAAGGTACAAACAAAAATAGGACTTTACGTGAATATTTTTCAGATTTTTTCAAAAATGTACCTCTTTCATAAGCAGGAAATTCTGTTATTTTATCACATTCGAATGAAATTATTAATTCAGAGAAACTGGATGCTTTCTTTTTTGCAATGGTATACAAAATTTAACAATGGTAGCTAATTAATGAGAAATTTGTTATTTAGATAATTGTATTAAAACCTCTTTGTTTTTGTTTATCCTTTAAAATATTTTCTTGAAACACCCAAATCCAACTAGCCCAGATTTATTATTATACCATGTATATATGAAATATACATAGTATTATAAGTTTAGTCCCAAGTTTGTAACGCCTAAAAATATTGATGCTACAAAAAAAAAATTGGTATAGGTGTTCATAAAATCATCTAATTAATCCATTTCCGGTTGTCCGTCCGTCCGTCCGGCCGTCCGTCCGGCCGTCCGTCCGTCCGTCTGTGGTCACGATTACTCAAAAACGAAAAGAGATATCAAGCTGAAATTTTTACAGCGTGTTTAGGACGTAAAAAGTGAGGTCAAGTTCGTAAATGAGCAACATGGGTCAATTGGGTCATGGGTCCGTAGTACCCATCTTGTAAACCGTTAGAGATAGAATAAAAGTTTAAATGTAAAAAATGTTCCTTACAAAAAAATAAACAACTTTTGTTTGAAACATTTTTTTGTAAACATCACTGTTTACCCACGAGGGCGTTAATTAGGTACAAATTTTATAGTATGTATTAATATCAAAGTGAGTATCTTTTGTTATTTACGTGACGTCAAAAAAACAAACGAGTGCGCGTCAACACTTGCGCATTATATGAGAATATCAGTTAAATATGTCAGATATGTATGTATGTGAAATGTGACAGAGTTATCAACACTGCCTATACATGGTATTTCAACAATTAACTCAGTCAATTGTTTGTTTTCACTTGTTATTATTAATAACAAAGTATAAATTATTTAATTAGTGCACAAAATTTAATGAAACAACCCTTATTAATTTTCCTATATATTTATTACAATAAACTTACATAAATCTGAATACAAAAACTATTCATTTAATTTTCATAAATATTAAGATACCTCAATACAGTGTGTCTAATTTTAATATAAGGACCCTCATATTTTGGAGTAAGGAAGAAGCGATTAAAAATAAACATTTTGTCGCAATTCTACTTTACACAATGAAGTAGTACTCGAGAAGCCGTATTAGTGATTCCTCCTGTGATTCATATTACGCCGTAAAATCATAAAAGTATATTAAGCATTATTTATTAAAAAGTAATGGCTGAAGCTGCTTTGTTGACGTCTCATACTTAAATCCCTGGAGTTTCATACAAAATAATTGTGTTTCTTAACTTTTTCCTTATTTGAGTAGTAGCAGTAACCTGCCCACTTCGCTTGACAATCTCAATTACACTCCCATGTATAACACTCGGAATATATGTTATGTTGATTATGTAGCTAAATTGTTTTGCTTTTCAAAATAGAAATCGTCCAGTGAAGTGGGTGAGTAACTGCTATCTCGATAAATTTTAACCTTTGTTTTATTCTAACGTATAAGCCATATTAATGCAATGATTCATTTTAATCGATTCAGTTGTTTTCGAAATCATGCAGCAAAGCGGGCGTGTTACTACTGGTTACTACTAGCGCATGATTTTATATAGCCTGTAGCCTTCCTCGATAAATAGACTATCCAGTACTAAAAAACTTTCCAATTCGAAACAGTAGTTCCTAAGTTTAGTGCGTTCAATCAAACACACAAATTCTTCATCTTTATATACATATTTGTTAAGATTAAGATGAAACGAAGAAAAACAATTTTTACCTAAGTAATAAAATTGATCATTATTTGATGTTTACACATTATTCAGGCACTATTCTAAACTAAGATGCTTACACATTATTCAAGCACTATTCAAGGGTTTCAAAGCTACTATCGAAATGTCAAGCATACTAGAACATTATTCACAGAATTGTGCTAAAACAGTTTAGAAAATACTTTGAGGTAGGTTTTCAATTGTTAACTATCGATTGCGTTTCTTCGTTTTTATACTCAAATTTAAAAATAAAAAAAAACAATTCAGAAATGTCCAGTATTTATTTCTCTCTACTCCAAAGTACGATAGTAGTTGCCATCAATGTGAGATAGACACACTGTCGGTAAGATAAAAGTACAATGCTCCAAATATTTCATAGTTATAGTTTGTATATACAAACAATAATGCCCATATGCACCCTGTCTAAATTAAGTCATATATTTATTTAAATATCACTCATTCATTCCTGTGAAAACAAAACAATTTTACTTTAATTTTTACTTTAAATTAAAGTCGTAGATTAGATGAAAAACTTTTGAAAAAATTACTAATATCTATAATTTTCTTGATTAATTAATTTTGAAATTTAAATTCAAAGGCTTATTCTAACAGCAAACAGCATTCTTGGAAACAAACCATGACATATATACATGATTCGTAAATCTTTTATAGATGTTATCAAGCAGCCAGAGGTGTTAGCCAGTATAATTTCTTGAGAAATTGGCGCTAAACTACATTTTTTCTATTTTGTCTGAGTATTGTAGAGCACAAATCTCCGAACAGTAAAGAAAGATATTTGAAATTGTACATATGAAAAAAGTATACAGCGAATTATCACTTCTACACCCTGCTTTTGACAAGGTGCTTGTATTTTTTAAGAAATCCAATTTTTTGGCCACTATATTTCAAAACAGGATTAAGGCGAAGTTAACCTTTGTGAAATTTTGAAATCATGGGTTTTCGGTGTTCAAAAATAAATTGTGGTTAGTAGGCTAAAAGCCTCCTGACTGAATTAAAATGTGGTCAATTTGTTTTTGAGCAAAAAAAACATTTATGTGAAATTAATTAAAAATAGCCATGAACACTTTTCATAAAAACTTATGCCGTATCTGTAACCACTTTTATTTCTCTATTTTTGTGAAAAATAAGTATTTCTCAAGAAAAACGTTTGAAAACAATTAATAATTAATAAACTATTTCATCGCACGCAATATATTTTTACACCAAAATCATCCCCGATTATAATTTTCTATTTATATATTACATAAATAATTTACAATTTAATTCACCTTTACAGAAATAGTAATGCTATTTAAAGTTTATTATTGAAAAGTTTCAATTTTATGGTAGATATTTATACTTAGAATATAAAGTAAATGCTCTTATAAAATCTTATTACATAATTTGATTTATAGATAAATCTTAAATTATACAGGGTGTGATGAACTAATAATGAGATATGGCTTCGTTATTTATCGTTTATAATATTAAAAATTTCTGAATAAATATAGTCAAATGGAAATAAAAGAAAGAAAGTAACAGATAATAAAGTACAGGATGGTTCAATAAGATGTTACCACATAACTGGGAAAACGTTTATTTGAAGAATTTAATATTATGTTAAAATATTAAAATATACATATAAGTTATTGTTGTATATAATAAAATATACTTATAATTTTAAAAAATATACTAAAGCAAACGCCTCCCCCACTGATAACATCTTTATGGACAACGTATATCTCATATTAATACAGCTACATCTTTTTGAACAAAATTTCTGCCAGTTCCATAAGAACAGATTATTGAATAATCCTGTATATTTTAATCTATTTTCCATGCATATTTTTTCAATGCCGAATTTGAACTTTGAACATTAATATTCTCGTTATATATCATAAAGTAAAAAAAATTTTAGGCGATGAATTACCGTAAATTTTATTTTCAGCAACGACGCTCATCATAAAAATTTCAAAAGCATATATTATTTGAGTAATTTTAAGTCACAAACGATAATTAATGAAGTCGTATCTCGTTAATTGTACATCGAATCCGAAAACTACGAACTTCTGGAATATCAATTTCTCTGACTGTAGTTATATGGAACAACCTGTATAAGCACAAATTTTATAAATAATAACCCATCTGAATAAATTGAATACTGTTGTGGTTTATTTATTTATCGTTTAGTTAGTTATCTTAAGATTATCTGGATAGTTATTTATCCAGATTACAATACAATTCAAGATCATATTAAATATAAAAAAATACTATGTAATATATTTTCATCTGTAGCGAAATATTGTCATTAAATTTGACATCAGCGCCGCATTAAGCCTCTAGCAATAAGTCAAAATATAAAGCCATGTTTGTGTGATGTAGGTATGAATTTAAAATATGGGATTTTACGTAACAAGAGAATTGCATTATTTTTAATGTACCGCATAAATAAATAAAAATTAACTTGGTTACATTTAGAATTGTGAATTGTAACAATAGACCTCTGAATTTTAAAAGTCCCCGGTAAATGTTCCATGTGCGGAACCCTAAACTAACACCTAAAACATGGCTTAGAACACTTTCCATTAAATAACCTTTCTCCTTTGTCTCCTCCAAATTGGACTAATTTTGAAAACCATGGCCTCATTATTAATTGTTTCCCAAAGTTCCTCTCGAAACATAGCCAAAAAAATTCTCTACTAAATTATCGACTTACTTTAAAATTATCGAAGACTATCACAATTTATAAATTTGTAGGAACAGAAAAGGCTTTGGTACAATTAAAATAGTTTATTTTATGGCAAAAAAAAAAAAAAAAAATGAAACAAAAAATTTTACTTGATTTAAAATTAAAACTTATTTTCCTAAGCTTTTTTTTTTTTTTTATTTTATAAAGAAAATAAAAAAGGAAATATTTAATGTAAACAAAAGATTATTTTATATCCGACGACTTTTTTTTAATAAAAATAAATACTTTTTGTGAGTTGAAATTGATCATTTTTATTTAGATTAGTTTCAAATTATTAGGGAAAGCTTTTAGAAAACTTATTATAGTCATATACCTACTTAAAGCTTACCTAATTTGAATTCATACGGCTCTGTAATGTTTATATTATGTTTAGTAACATAAAATACCTTTCGTCTAAGAACATAATGTTTGGTACAATGTTGTTTTTAATTTACTATATTATGTAACAACAATAAGCTCCTATAAGAACTTAAAATATAGTCACAATTGCACAAAATTACCATTTCAATGAAATCAATATCATGGTGATTGATATTACTTTTAAGTGTTTAATTTCGAGTTAAAGTTTATTCTCGTCACAAAAACATCCGTTATATCAAGCAGCAATTAGTGACTGCAATAAAATTTGTGGACGAATGCGTAAAGTTAAATGAAGGTTTATGGTTGAATGTTATTGGGATTTTTAACTTCCCAGTTTATGGGGAAGTTATTGTAAAGGGCTCAATAACAAAATATTTTAAATATATTTTAAAAGTTCCAAGTGAAAATACATCATCACGACAGGAAGTCGTTTTTTTGTTTAAAAAAAGAGACTAAAAATTAGTAAATTCTAAAAATTGTTGAAAAAAATTACCTGATATATTTAATCGATTTTATCTGATTAAATTTATCTTGAAAATTAATCGTGAGTCCATAAGGCTTATGGTTTGATGTTCTTGGATTTTTTATTTAAAATTTCAGCGTCATAATGTCACAAAAATAAGGCATCATCTTCAATAAAACGGCTGTTATTAATGAATGTCAAACGAATGAATTATTTTTTATTATTTTTGACATTTTAAAAAGGTAATTTTTTATTTTTTAAAGTTTTGGTATTTAAAAAGAAAACCATATAATTTGGCAGCCTTGGACATAAAAAAATAACAAACATTGAATATTTTTTTAAATTGAATCATAATGGAGTGTAGATATGCTATGTCTGTCTAAACATTAATGCTGAGTATTATTGTCGATTAGAACAGCAGTTGGTTATCAACGTTGTGGGTTCTTATAAAAAACGCTAGATAGAGCAGCTTTTCTAAGATGGAAAATCAAATTCAAACATCAGGGTCAAATAAGAAGTGAGTAACATGCATATTATTTTGTTTTTTTTCCGCCGGAAGATAGATTCTTTTAGACTTATATATATGTATAGCTTACTTTTTTAATGTAGGTTCCGCCTTTCTGCTGGCGCTTTTTGTCAATGTAAGTTGTTCTACTCCAACACCGAACTATGATTGTGTAACCATTTAACAGTTGAACAATGTGGTAATATCTTACTACTTATATAAGAGAACATACAGTATTACTACCATCTTCTTTCAACCACTAATCGGCTTATTGTCACTGTCAGAGCTATATGGCAAGTAACACATAATTTCTACAGGTGATACACACCCAACTATAAAATGTTAGACTACAGTGACTGAGTAGTAGATACACTAACTTTATACTAAAGGTACAATAATAAATGGTATGGATGTTGTACCAAGAAGAACACATATCTATACAAAGCGCTCTAGTTATCTTACAACGTACGTAAAGGTGTATATATAGTATTATATACTGTTGCGGCTTTTACTGAAAGCTCATCTATATTTTGCACGAAAGCTTCCTACATTTGTTGGATATATATCTACAACAATATGTTTTGGTGTACTATGTTAGATATATGCGGTGTATACATATACGAAAAAGAGAGAAAAAAGGTGAAGAAAACATGAAAATGTTATAAATTACAATAAATATATTTGAGATACTTTTGTTGAAATGAATAAGGAAATAGAGAATATTCATGTATTTTTTTCATTCATTGTTTACATCGTTATAACATAATAAAAATTATAAATACTGTATAAAAATGCTGTAAAAAGCCGTAGAATAGTATAGCTCAATGTAATACCATACAAAAATAAGCAGTTAATACCATACAGTATGTCAACAAGTCTGACAAGCATATACTATGACGTCACGTCCGTTATAAAATTTGAATTTCAGTTTTAAAAAATATGAATTTCTCTCACTGAATTTGTACTTTTATTAATTAAGTTTATGCCATTAAAAATATATTTATTAATAAAATTATGGTTTAGTTGAAATGTCCAGCCATTAAAGTTACGGAAAAAAAATATTTGAACCAAGTTTAAAATTCATGGATATTCCCTATTATACGTATTTTGATTATTTTGTTTACTAACGGAGGGTTCTTGCATTTATGTACTTTGACGTTAAATAGTGTTTTAAAATTTGTTCATACGTTCATATTTCATTGAAATCTGATAAAAAGTCAAAATACAATATAACAAGAAACAGTCAAATGTACAAAGATTTTAACAATTTTGTAATGGTTAGAACGCTAGTCGGAAATGAAGGAGGTAATAAATTCGGTTTTCTTGGTCAGGTACAACTTTATCTTTTTATATTCAACATTGATCGAGTGATGGATATGGGTTTGTATATTGGTAGTACAAAAACGTATTACTTCCATGTGCCATCAAGAATACAGGGTCCTGGAGCGTTTAACTGAAGAAAAAATTTTAGATTTATGCTTGATGATGATTTTACATTTCAAAAGTAGCTTGTACATAAATAGAAAAAATTTTGAAAAAAACTTTATAGGTCCTAGATTTTTTTAATTGAGGTTAATAAATGTGACATTTCCGGAAGAGCATTCTAGGCATTCTATGGACAATCTCTAAAACTGTGTCGATTTTTTCTTGTTGAATATTTTGCGGATAGCCACAAATTTCGACTTTTTACATATTCTAAGATGAAATGTTTTTTTAATCTTTATACGATGTCACTTGTGTTTTTCGCTCAAAAAAACGATCCTTTTATGGGATATATGACTTGAAATATTTGCCTAACATGGGCGATAAAAAAATATAAAAATAACGATTGCGCTGAAAGAAATGTACAATTGAAAATAATTCTTTTGATTGTCTTCGCTTATTCGTTGTGTGCGTAGTCATGGTGGGGATAATAAAATCGATGCCAGCGCTTTAAGTGAAAAATTTTGGAGATAAAGTGGGCTGTTATGACTAATTTGCAATTATTTACATGTTAATGATATAGAAACTGTCAAATTAAAATGATTGAAAAACACTAATTAATTAAACTTAATGCATTAAAAATTGTGAAAATAAGAAATCAAATTGTACAAATATTATTTTTCAAATGTTAATTATCGTAATTATTTATTTAAATTTGTGAAACAAGAATATTAAATTTTAAATGTAAGTTTTCAATGCAATCCACACAATTATATATGCATCCATTAATTCTATAATTAAAGTAGTGTATCGTTGTCATGGAAACGAAATTCACGCTCGGAGCGAATAGAGAAAAAATGCATGAGCACAGTTAGAAATTTAATTTAATCTACGAATAAATTGAAGCTATTCGCTCCGAGCGTGAATTTCGTTTCCATGACAACGATACACTACTTTAATTATAGAATTAATGGATGCATATATAATTGTGTGGATTGCATTGAAAACTTACATTTAAAATTTAATATTCTTGTTTCACAAATTTAAATAAAT
Source organism: Chrysoperla carnea (assembly GCF_905475395.1). Taxonomy (NCBI): domain Eukaryota; kingdom Metazoa; phylum Arthropoda; class Insecta; order Neuroptera; family Chrysopidae; genus Chrysoperla; species Chrysoperla carnea. The sequence goes on from NC_058339.1 coordinate 43,836,387, forward strand.
AATTACGATAATTAACATTTGAAAAATAATATTTGTACAATTTGATTTCTTATTTTCACAATTTTTAATGCATTAAGTTTAATTAATTAGTGTTTTTCAATCATTTTAATTTGACAGTTTCTATATCATTAACATGTAAATAATTGCAAATTAGTCATAACAGCCCACTTTATCTCCAAAATTTTTCACTTAAAGCGCTGGCATCGATTTTATTATCCCTACCATGACTACGCACACAACGAATAACTCGAACAGCATATGTCAGATATTCTTATAATTTTTTACTGACCTATAACTTTAAAACAATTTATTTGTGTAAATATTTTTTTAATGAATTTTTTTTTTATAATTTCATCATAAGTTGCATGGGATTTTTTTTTATAAATAATGGTTATTAAATGCAAGTAGATGGTTTACTTTTTTATGCGATGGTAATTCATTCGAAGTTTTTTTATTATTATTGAGAAATATTTTATAAAAAATTCTAGAATGATATTACTGCAATAACACTATAGTATTATTAATGATACCTTGAATATTTGAAATACTTTGGTATAGTATTATTATAAAATATTCAGATAGTTATAAACCAATAAATTCTACAAGATAGGTATTTATTTTTTGTTAATTAAAATTATGGTAAGATTCTTTAATATTATTACCTATTTGTCTTCTTAACATTATCTTATTATTGAAAAATTTCTTTCAATATAAACAATAGGGTATTCTACTATATTTGAAAAAGTACTTAAAAATGTTGATTTTGCTAATAAAAAGCCACCAAAAATTTATTTCGGAAAAATACATACGCTTTCTTACCAAAAACTTAGATTAAATTTTAAACCTTTTTTAAATTGTCAAAAACGCGGGAATCCAATTTGATGACGTAATATCGGTATCATAAATATAAACTAAATACTATAATAAATATAAATATTAATTGTCTATGAATACATTATACCCAGCTGTCTATGCTGAACTAACTGATGGTCTATGGTTCATACCGATATGACATCACATCAGGGCTTGCCCGCGTTTTAGGTCACGTGGTATACAGTTTTAAAATTACGATTTTTAATTTTAATATAATAAAAGGAAAATGTGCTTTTATGACTCAAATAGAAATATTAATGAAATAGGAATAAGTATATTTTGACATAAATTTTTAACTTTTTTCAAATTTCATAATTTATTTTTCACTACCGAAAGTACCCTATTCGCATATTTAATGAAAAATTTAATCTGATTGCAGACACCATAGTACGCGTTTTACACATCAGCAACAAACTATTTTGTATATTTTATTGCACATTTAAGTAAAAGCGTATCTTAGTTTGTTATAATTATTATTATTCTGTAACCTTCCAAGGTTTAAATTTATTTGTCCACAAATTCACTACAATCGTGAAACTCGAAATTATACTTTTACTATATATCCGCTTAGAAAAGAGGCAATATTACCTATTGAGTAACGAAATTGTGGTAAAACATATTAAAGGTATCAAAACTTGCCTTTGGCGTTCAAATGAGTGTTAGGACTAGCGAAACTATCCTCCAGCTCTAACTGATGTACCCACATCTCTGTCAAATATATTGACGAATCTTTATCGTAAAAATTTGCCCTTTTAATTTTCTTCAATTTTATTGCTGTAATATTCTTCTCGGGCGATCAATTTTTTGTTCAATATCGGGTGAGCCTAAGAAAAGAAGACTTTATACCTTTTCTGTTTCATTTTATTATTAAACACATAGTTTCAAATATATTTAATGTATTTTTCATACCGTTCTAAATTCAACATCGACCCACCTACTGCCAACTAACTTTCTTCAGTAGTAGAAATGAAATGGGTTTTTGATGTGGGAATGATTCGAGCTAAAGCTTTTCGTTTCTGTGATTTCTTGTTTATACTTTTTTACTATATAATACGTATGTTCCATCTTTTATTTTTTATCTATTTTATTATCCAAAAATATATTGAGATGCAAACGGAATAATATATAATGCAAAGTAAATATTGTGTAAAATTTTAGCTTGCTTAGAGAGTTAACTGTGACTGTTAAATGCGTTAACTGTTGAAATACCATGTGTAGACAATGTTGAATATCAATGCTTGCATTATTTTTAAAATTTTAAAAACAAATACATTTATGATGGCTTCCATTTGTTCTGCGGTTTTGAAAGTTTCCAAAATTTTTCCTGGTATTTTCTAGAAATAATAATTTTCAATTCTCTTTCTTTTATAGTGTGTCAATTTTGGAGAAAATGGACACCAAAATTTTGTCCCATTTGCTCCCTCACGAGAAAACAATGATATTTACAAAAACATGTGTTAAAACAAAAGTTGTTTATGTTTAAAAACGAAGATTTTTATACTTGAACTTTTGTTTTATCTCTAACGATTTACAAGATGGGTCGTAATGCCAAGGACCTGCAGTTGATCTTTGTAACTTATGTACGAACTCAAACTCACTTTTTATACTTTTTGGATCAAAATTACCTCATCCACCGAGTTTCATCAAATTCCAAAACCAAATTTTTTTTTGCATTTTTATCGATTTTTTTAAATGGGTACCCCTTAAAAAATTACCAAAAATCGAAAATATTTTTAAATCTCCAATTTCGATAAAACTCAGTATATAAGGTAATTTTTTAAATTACAAAAATCGGGTGCATTTGTTGACTGGTCGAATAATTTTTGAGATACGGGCTAAAATCGATCAAAATATTGCGATATATCAGAAACTCTGCATCCAATCATTATATTAACTTGATTTTTATACTTTTTGGATCAAAATTACCCCATCCACCGAGTTTTATCAAATTCCAAAACAAAATTAAGATTAATGATCGCTAATCAACAGTAACACTTAAATAAATTGTTTGTAAAACGAATTTCACCGAGTCATCTAGTAGAAATATAATTCAAGTGTTAAGCCCCTACGAAATTGCACTTGAACTTAAAATAGCACATAGCTTCCAAAACCATCACATTTTTAATATTTACCATTTTATAGCATTTATTTCATTTAATTATAACATAAAACAGTTTATAAAATTTCAATTAAAATAAACATACAAAGCTTTTCAAATAATTATTAAATAAAATAATTTAATTTAATTTCCATGTAATAAGAAAATAATTTTGCAAACCGTATTTGAGCTTAAAAAAAGTATAAAATAATAATAATAATAATAAACCTGCACCTCCACTATTATATTATCACTTGGTTGGTTATGATACAGCGAGTTAATATTAAAAATATATCACAACATACCACAGAAAGTGAAGAAAAGCAATATTAAAAAGTTTTGTTGCAGCCAAGAAAATTTTCTTTAGTTAATATGCTATGTAATTATACCAGTATTTATGATAATAACAAAATATAACACATTTCTGTATCCAGCACAATTGCTTTGCTGTTATGGTGTTTCCTTCATTTATACAACTCACACAGAGTGTATATATTCATTTTACCTAGTTCTTTTCTCCACGTTCCCCCAATATCACATATTATAGTTTTACCATCATTATCTTGTGCATATCGACCGAACGTAGCCGATGCTATTGTAGGAATAAATACTGTTTTTTTCAAATAAGTTGACAAATAAGTGCAATGCATCTTTAAAAAAAGCTTTTGTGAAAATTTACGAAACTAAACTGGTAAATTATCCCATACTTTGTAGCCTCGAATAAGTGTCATGATACATTTTGGAAATTCATATCACTGTTAACTAAGCCGCGTTATAAAAATATTTACCCTGAGAAATTTCCCAAATGTCGAGGACGATTATCAAATAAGAATATAATTGAATAAAAAATGTACAAATGATTTCCAACACTCGAGGAAATACGGTATCTGTCGAACCACCCCTGAAAATTGAAACTATTAAGATGTCAGATATCCGTATTTCCGTTAAAATATTACTATTTTGGCACAAATAAGAATGGCAAAAATCTAAAATCATAAAAGTATGTATAATGCCACTGTAACAGCTATAAACCTGGAATCTGAAAGCTGTTAAGTTAAAGCACGTCATTGGCTGAAAGCAACGTATTAAAATGGCTGGTAATCTTATAAAAACTAACAAATTTTGAAATTGTTCAAAATTTTTATTTTCCGTATTTGTCGTTAATGCTGAATATTTTTCTGATTTCTCAATCCATCCGTACCCGCATGATGTGATTGTGAATCTTTTATTTTGCGGTATTCATTAATTAAATATATTTTATTTGCTCTAAATTCGATTTATTAGGATAAAAACTTATCAGTTAATAACTTCCATAAATTAACACTCTAAAACTTAAATTTGCGGTATTTATTTAATTTTATCGATTTAATAGTAAATGAGAAAAATCATATGAATTTTACCGTACGACAACAATTTCAAGGCTTAATTCCGCATAATTAATATTTCTTGAACTTTCAATTCAAGGTCCCTAGGCATATTTGTAAGAAAAAAAGCAAGGTCAAAGTATGACTGCCATTTTCAATTATTGTCTCCACAATGATCAAAATATGAAATTTTTCATTTCGAACTGTAAAAATTTATAAAATAATATATAAAAAAATTTCAAAAAGAAAAATATTTTATTTTGAAATGGCTAAAAATTGTTTAATTTAAGCTAATATTTTGTTTAATGTGAGGTAGTCGAAGTTTGGAATCACATGCATCAATTGCATGTACAAAATTTGAGTTTAAAATAATTTTTTTTGTGATTCATCTGCGAAATGTCGTTTAGTTTTTTATTTTGCCACTCCTTTGGCATTTTATTTTTAAATATACAGATAATAGGTATATAAACACGTACCTATATATCACAACAAATTGATATATTTTTACTAAGAATACTTACATGAAATTAATAAATAGGAAGCATAAATGCTTACTTAACCTGGCGCCATTGCTGCCGGGTGTATAATATCCGACAATTTCAAAAAGCCTGATAACTTTAAAACAAATTTCGAGTGATCTTTTACGTGCTTGAGCGTATTACCTATTCCATTTAGTGGCGTTGCGGCTACTGTAGAGTTTTGATGTCTGAAAATAGAGCGTACAGTTTAATAATGATCATGGGTAAAATATACCCGGACATAACGGCTATGTTCTGTTTGATCGCCACAATTATGCTGGGTTAAAAATTACCACTAAAACCACTAACCACTTTTGGAAATTAGAATAAGGTGTTTCATACGCTGCTTTTGATTTACTTTGTACCAAACTTGGTACAGCAGCTTTTGCAATATCTTCATTGCCTGAAGGAGGGAATCACACTCAGATTCACTCATTTTGTGCAACAAAAATTTGCAAATGCATAAACGTGATCATTTTGATAAATTTGTCTTGATATTTCAGCTTTTATCATTGTTCCGTAGCGGATGGGTCAGGCGTCTAGTGAAGAACGTTTTAGATCTAAACAACTATCGGTTTTTGCGGTTGTGGAATACGTCCAGAAACCTTGGTTCAATCTAAATGAAATAAGTATTAAACACATAAGGTAATAGAAACGGAGCAAAATATTCTCTTATCTTATATACATACAACTCTATTGGCAGGGAGCGGAGTATAGAGTGGGGACAACTGAATCGATCTCAGCGCTCGATGTGGTCAAATTTTCGTCAAATCATGCTTTTATTATAAATAAACACGTGAAATTTGAATAAAAAATGGTTCATAATAGTTGTTGTATTGTTAATTGTAAAAATACAGGTAGAAATAGTAACTGTAAGTTTTATTCATTTCCAGTAGCTAAGTGGAAAGTGGATAAAAGAAATAAATGGATAAATGCAGTGAGGAGAAAAAAAATAAGTAGTGTATAACCTTATTCTGTAACATGTCAAATCAGAGTAGTGTATGTTTTACTCCAAAAGTAATATTTATTTTTTCAACATAAAAAATATTTGCATTCAAATAAAATTAATGAGTAGAAATAATTGAAACTTAAAGATCTATAAAAAAAATTATACATTGTAAAAATAGATAAAAATATTATGTTCGAATAAATTAAAATATTTTGTGTGTGATAGACTAGAATAATAAAATGTTGTTGCCTGAAAATCATTATTAAATACATATTGAAAATTGTTACAAACTCAGATACGATTCACAATTTAATTATCATTAATTTTTCTCATTTTATTTAAGATAATGTTATCAATCACCAACAATTTTACAAATTTTTACTATTGCAGTTGTCATGTTTCATATTTGTAAACATTTCACTGGTTAACCTCAGATGATTTAAAAAAATTGTTTTATATAATCATTAACCTTACTTTTTTCATCATTATAACTTTTTGACACTTCGTATACTTAAAAAACACAATCACATTGTTTTATAATTGATATAATAATTTTAAATAATTTTTTAAAACTATTTATTTTATTTTTGTATGAATTTTACATGTATTTTACTATTGTCGAGCATGATTTTATGTAACCGTCAGATGTCGTTTTCGTCGCGCTCGGTGCCAATATATGTAATGATAGTGTTATATTAGGTACTTTTAAAACATTCTCTCAACTCATGGTATGAACAATGTTGAGCTGCCAACGTTGCTATAAAAAATAAGTATACTCATTAAAAGTAGAGATATCTCTACATTACTGACTTCTAACTTTAACTATTAACCAACAGTTATTGGAAAAATAATATTCATATTTTATATTATTATTTTTATTATATAAGTTTGTTGTTATATATACATTATATAAAGATGGACTTAGTGAATGTCTGTAGGAGAAGATGATTTTAAATGAGAATGTACGATCATATTTATTTAAATAAGATTTAAAAGTAATTTTCTAGTAAAATTGTTCAATGTGGATTTAAACATTTATAAATAATGATTTTTTAAATGTTCGATGTGAATTTAGATAGCGAAGATTGAGAGAAAGATCATCAAATTATCTCAATTGAAGAAATAAAAATCTATTTTTTTCTTCATATCTGGATTATGTTTTGATTTTCAATTGTACAATCGCAAAGTTCATCTCTATATATTATAAATGCGAAAGTAAGCATGTTTGTTTGTTTGTTACGCTTTCACGCTTAAACTAGCCAATGGTTTTTAATGAAACTGTACAGCAATATAGCTGATATATCTGAGTAACACATAAACTAAAATTTATAAAGATATATTAAAAAAAATAAAAAAATAAAAAAAAATTTAATTTAATTGGACATTTGACATTACCATAAATTACAGATTTCTGTAAAAATAGTCAATATAAAATATTTTACGGCCATCCATACATTTAAAAAAATAGAAAACCATACATATATTTTAACTGTGTAAAACAATCGTTACCATTATTTCGAGTGTTATAGAAAGGGGATAAGCGAAGGCAATCTTTATCAATCTTTACTTTTAATCCCAGCGAAGCGGGTGGGTATCACTATAGTATTTTATAATTTTACAATATCATAAATGAAGAATTTGTAACATCTTATTTCATAACATTTAATCATGTAAATATAACAGAAACAAGAACATCTAATATGGTAGATCATATACACTATTAATTATTTAGATATCATTAATAAGTCTGTAAAACTGGCAAAGTAAAATTGAAAGGAATGAAAAAAAAAAACAACGTCATAATTTGTTGCTTATAAGTTGCCAATTAGTTGCCAATAAAACGATTTGGTTGCTCGAACCGATCGAGAAATATCGGCAACATATCTATCTTAACTTTAAGCTAGCCTAAAAAAATGAATAAAGGTATGATACATTTCGTAAACGCAAATGAATTTTTATCTAATGTGTTGCTTTTTGTTAAGGCCTTACAAGAGCAATCAAAAAAATTTTCTGTTAATAAGTAATTCTGTTCTACTCTATAGTACCATAAGTCAAATTTAAATTGATTGATAATTCAATTCTTTAGTTAAGCTAGTTCGTTAGAACTACTTTTAATTTTCACAAATATACTTATTTTAATAAAGTTACGGGTGTTTCAAAATCAAATTTCTTTATAAATTATTTGCTGTTGTTCATATCTCCATCTTATAGTGGCTATTTCCTAACTTTTAGGAGAACTACTACTTTTATACGTGCTGGTTAAGCTTCTGTTCTAATAAACTTAATTCGTCCCATTGTGATACCTTTCTATTTTGATGAAATATGGTAAAATATCATTATTTGCCTGTTCATGGAGCTTTGACTTTTTTCCGGCTTGAAACAAAATGCTTAAAAAACAAAACCTTGAAAGTAGTTTTTAATTAAACCATAGAGAATATAAAAAATATTCAAAATACTCTCAGAATCGCTACCATTTCCTAGATATGGTTGAAATGTTTTTTCAGGATTTAAAAAAAAAGTTGAATTAGTTTTTTAATTGCGATTGATTCGGATCTCGGTTAATAGCAAGTAAAGATAATGACCGTAATTGTTGTGGAAAAAATGCTATAAATTTTATAACGCCAACTAACTGAGTAAGAAAATTTGTTTTGTTTCAATCAGATAATCATAATCAAAGAGAAAGAGTTTGTTTTTATAGCGACTCATTTAATTTAAAACCAATTTACTGATTATTACACTGTTTTGTTCATTCTGTAAAATAACATGATATATGATCCACATAAGTATAAATTTAATAAATTTTAATATTATAATGTTATTTTGCATAGCTCATATTCATATTGAATAATTATAATATGCAAAATAATTATTTAGTTTGAAATAAATAATATATTATCTCATTTATGTTTATATTTATGGCCTCTGTTAAGGCATATGTCAGAGAAACGGAGGGTAAGCCCAATTATTATTATTATTATTTATGTTTATATACATACGCACCACAGGGCACTTACTGTTTACGTAGAAATTTGATTCATTGCATATAATAGTGAAAGACGCCTGCACTAGAGTTTTATGAGAATTGGTTTTCTGCCAAATCTTACATTGCGAGATTTTGTAAATGTTGGTATTCGGATCAAAAGTCTCATTGGACACGATGATCCAAATGGAAACTTTTTTGAGTTACAGGTAATAAAATGTTAATAATCATCGTGTTTTCCAAAAGTATAAAAACAATAATATATTACGACTCTAAGCCAGAAAGATTTCCTGGCGTGTGTGATATAAAGTCCGAGGCCAAACCGAAGCCTTTTTATCACATACGCCGGCCTTTTTCTGTATCTCCTATGCTACCACGGATTGAAAAATTATAAGATTTAAAAAAAATGTTTAAAATATAATAATATATTTAAATAAAGTAAGCCATGAGTAAGTGAAAACTATTCCTTTGAATAAAAGGTATGACATACTTGTTACAAAAAGGCCTCAATCCTTTATGCTCAGATTGTGATGAACCCATCATCGTAGAACACATCTTGACAACTTGCAAAACGTGTACCGCCAAAAAACTACAAACAATATTGCCTCAGATTGTGATGAACCCATCATCGTAGAACACATCTTGACAACTTGCAAAAACTACACGAAAAAATGTTCTTGAAAACCCTTATACCCCTTAACACAGTGACATTCCGATGTCGACAATTCATGTTCGTTTGCATTTGCAAAATATTGAGACTCTTAATTAGGATCTTCAAAATCTCATAAAATGAGAAAATTATACCGGCTTCCAACTCTTATAAAATAAGTGCGGAGTCCTTTTTTTTTAAATGTTTAATACGAAAGATTTCTATAAATTTTATTTCTTCTTTAAAAAACCAAATTATTTTCTTTTAGCGAACTTAAGATCTAATTCTTAGACTAGTTTCATTGAGAAAATTACACATCATAAATGCGGATTAAAGGTACTAACTACTCAATATCGAGCAGTTAATTTAATTTGGAACTAGAAGGTATTCTGCAATAAACCTGGAAAAGGTATTGATACAAATACCTTAATAGAACCAAAAAATGATCATAAGTTATACAATAGAGTTAACTAACATATATCCATATTCTCCTTAACTGCATTAAATTAACTTTTGATTTAATGCTATAATTTTTAAATTGTTTTTCATTGTATTTTACTACAATTTTTTCACATTAAATTATACGATTTCCTATACAGATATTTTAAATAAATGATGAGAAAAAAAAATTTAGGTTAAAAATAATCTAAAATTTATAATAAAATAAAATATTTTATATACATATATATGCGGTGCGGCAACAATGAAAACCGCGGAAAATATACCTTTTATTTATAACCCTAACAATTTTCAAATTTAATATTTTAAAAATTGTTAGAATAGATAGTCAAATAAAATTATTATATATTTTATAGTCAACTGGCTGATAATTGAAACAAGTTACAAAATGCTTAGGCAGAATGACAATTTCTATAAATGATAAGTCATTTATTTCCTGCGATTCCGAGGGAAAAGAATGAAGATTTTTATGCAAATGAAGAAAACTACTCCATCTTAATATTGGGATGGCTGTTGAAATAGCATTAAAGATTCCTTTTAAAGGTAGGGTGAAAGTTTTGCCAGAAAAAAAATTACTTTTTTCCTAGATTTGAAATAGCGTCTAGTAGTGCTTTATAGGGATATATCGCAAGCATTTATTTCCGTAGAAGCGTTAGTGAGCTAGTAGTGAATGTCATGAGTGATTTGATAATAGTATATTTTTAAATTGCAACCAAACAAAACGGCATTGAATATCAATATGATTTTTTAATTGCAAGCATTGCAGCGCGGTATTTTTACTCAAAATTTATGACAATTTTATGTAATCTCGATAATTGTCTGGTTTCGGTGAGATTATAAAAAGAGAGGTGTCGTGGGACACTCGGTAGGAACTAAGTTCTTCTCGTATATTATAAACAAAGCGCATACTTTTTACTCAGATTTGCTTTAATTTTTTTGCTGGTTTGAATGATTGATTATGCACATGTTCAATTTTGGAAGGTAATTTTGTGCTTTTTGTCGCCCTATGAGCTCAGTTGGCTAAGGCGTAATCAATTTTACCGGCGGTATGCTTAGGGTAGAGGGATCAATTCCCGCTGAATTGATTAAAAAAGTTTTAGTTTCCCAGGTAACCTCTACATGTCAGTTTTTGGGATCGTTTTTATTTGTTGCCCATTTTTTTGGTTGTACCTCCCAACCAGGAAACAAACTAGAACGTTCGATAAGGAACATAGTTCCAAAAACGTATTATAGAACGTATCAACTTGAAATTTGATACAGTAATATCTCATGGAAATAAGTTAAATTCCGCGTCAAAAACTAAAACCAATGAAATTTTGAACAAAAACAAAGAGGGGAGGGGTTAGTAAAGTAAGGAAAGTGAAACCTAAACTTAATTTGAAATTGCCCAGCATTTCGGATGGGTTACTGCTTGTAGCTTTCAAATAGACACTTTAAAAATAAATGGAATTCATGCTACTCGTAGTATGCACATACAAATAATAAATTTGTGTAGTGTTATCACATTACGTGGTATGGTCATTTCTGTATAATATTTGTAGTAAATACTATTGTTGTGTACATATCATTTATACAGCATTGCTCATTAAAACGATACAAGTGAATAAAAAAAAATCACTAGAGCTTATTTTATATATTACCGCCTAAAATTTGTAATAAGGATCAGCAAAAGAAATGTGCAGAGAAAAATATCCTTTCTTATAAAATTTTTAGTTTCTGAGACCAAAAGTTTGCCAACCGGAGCACGGTAGAAGCTAAATGGTAGCTTACCATACTTTATAGAATTTTAAGTTTTAACAATTATAGCTACTACTTGGATTGGAGAATTGATTAATGTTATTTTAGTCAAAAAGAAAATTGGAGTATTCAATCTGACTATAATGGAAGCCTGCTTATTTGTATTTTTGGTCATTTTTTGCTGAAAAATTTTCTTGAGCGATATTAAAATAAATTCATTGAAAGAATGTAGGTACGAAGGGCTAACTTCACCTTTTTACCCGAATCTAAAGGAGTGGTTATGTTTTTCGAGCGAATCTTGTATATAAATTTCTTTATTACCTCGTCAGCATTATTTATCTCAAAAACCCATGTGTTCTTAGAAAAGACAAAACATAATGGCGAATTTTTTAAGTGAAACTTAATAAAAAAAAAATTGACAAAACCTATCGAATATAGTAGGCTTGAGCAAACATGACTCACAGAAGTACCTCGGCCTCCTAAGTTAACATACGAGTAAGACAGTGACAACCTAACCATTGACAATTTAAAATAGGAGTAAGACAGAGGACAACGTTTTGTTTTCTCTTCTTTTTTCTATCTCATTATTATTCCAAAAATATATATAAGTTATATGTTTAAATTTACTTAGGAATAATAAATTGGTTTAAAATTTTAATATATTATAATAAGAGGCTTTTTTTGAGGCTGGGACAATAAAATTCTAAAATAAAATAAATAATTAACAAAATTAAAAAACACGACTACGTTAAATAAAAGAAAAAATCTGAAAATAAAGAAATAAGCCCAGTTTTATACATAGCGACTTTAAAATACGGGGACCCTTAATAATAGGCCCCGCCTGTTAAAATCTCTATATAAAAAACATGATTTGTATCTTTATTTTTAGATTTTATTTAACGCAGTCGGGTTTAATTCTTTTTTGTTATTTATTTTGTGATAAATTTTTAAGGGCAAGCTTAGTAATAAACAAAATTTGATGAATAAAATATTGCCAAAAATTATTGTATTCTTCTGTATAAAATAGTATGTATATATAACCATGTAGTAGGTACTGTGTGGTCAAACCACAGATTTGTAATTTATTTACATAGGTATGTCCGCATCCTTTATGTGACTGCATACATACACATATCTGTATGTACACACATATATGTAAATGGTATGTACATTATTATTTTGTCGCGGATACGAAAACCGGGTATTAACAGTGCCGTGCCATATGAATTATTATTAATACACAAATTTGAAAATGATAACTTACACAACCATAATATATGTATTTATACAGTTATATAATAATACTAGCGGCCCCGACGGACGTTGTCCCGTAAAAACGTAACTCCAATTCATGAATACCTATACTACGTTTAGCCTGTCCGCTAAACCCATCCCGCTAAACCCCAATTTAACTCCTATTTATTGGAGTGGCCTGACCTTTGATAGTAGAGCTCGCTGCGCTCGCATATGGCTCTAATAAATGCCTATTGACAATACCTGAATACTATTAAAAATACATAGTACACATAGTATACATAATGTGATATGATTTATATGCGCTCCCACCATTTAATGAAATTTCATTTTTTTGGTACGGAGCCCTCAAAAACAGTTGTACTGGATCAAATTGTAAATCTAAACCATTCTCGAATCTCCACGAACACACACAAAAAATTCCATCAAAATCGGTCCAGCCGTCTAGGAGGAGTTCAATTACATACACACGCACACAAGAAATATATATATTAAGATATTGTTTGGTTGTTTTCACAACATTTTGTTGTTTTCTGTTAAATATAAAGTTAGGCCTAACAACAAAACAATAATGAATTAATTACTTAAAAATTACCTTTTCTAACTTAATGGTTATTTTAATTCATGTAGCAGAAAATTCATTTCCTTTTCGTATTTATCAATCCACTTACCTTTATTACAATCACGCAGGGAATTTGACACATTTTACTCCAATTTACTATCTGAAGCATTTTAGTAAATAATTAAAAATTTAAAACTTTAAGGAAAATTTATAACGAAAAAATTAAAGTGATTCAAAAATTTGAAATTTTATTTATCAATTAGGTAATCATCCTTTTAAACGTCTTTTGTGAAAAATTTGTATCAATTCTCTGTACGGTTTAGGAGAAATAAACTATCAAAGTCAGTGTTTTATCGAAAAAAATTTGCACAGTTCTTAATAATGGTTTGATATATAGCTTAAGACTTGAAGAATATTGATAAAAGTAATTTATGTAAATGGTAAAACATTTTTAAAAGCACTTATAGTATTATTTTTAAATGCATCCGTGTGTAATAACATACATATCTTATAAATAATTAAAAAATAAAAAGCTCGACTGAGCTAATGAGCTCCGAACGTTAAAGTCGCTATGTTAACTACCAGACTTTGTTTTTTCCTCTTCAGGTTTTATTTATAGCCGTCGACTTAAGTAATTATAGATTTTTAAGGACAAGCTTGATAAGGACAAGCTTGATTGACAAGGACAGGCATTTTTTTTAAAATTATTTATTTTATTTTGGACTTTTTAGTGTCCCAGCACTAAAATAACCCTCCTATTATACTGTATTAAATCTTTTAAGCCAATTTATTCTTACTAATTAAATTTAAGCATATAACTTATTTATATATTTGTTCTCCCCTTTTAATTTCCTTTATTTTGATGACCTCTTTCGATAGAGTTTGTTAATTTATTTTATTAACGTTTTACTTTAACTCAACAACAAACATTTACCTCAATGCATTACCAAAAATTTGAAATTTGGTCTTATTTACGCGCCCCTGGAAAACTATTGTAAATATTCTTTAAGTCCTGAGTTTCATAATGATACCGATATTAAGAACTTTCGCTGTTTATTATTTTGCGATATCCATATGCACACAACCTGTAATAAAACATTGTAAATATTGTGTTATTGAAAAGTAAAATTCAAAATTATCAATCAACTATAAATTTCATTTTACTATGAAATTTATTTATCATTTTAATGTTAAAAATTTAAAAACTTGCGAGAATAAGAAAAAAATTTCATCTGATCCCTAAGTCGTAAATGGTGTCGAAATGCCTTAACAACAAAATAAGGTTTTAGACCATCATGCTTTAGACCATTTCAATTGTTGCATTAATAACTAAGCGTGATTCAATATGAGCTTCCTAACTTTAATAAAAAAATAAAAATAAACGTACAAAAAACAAAAAAATTTTATATTCTCTTAGTTAAAGTTTATACACAGATTTTAAAGAATTAAAATTTTTGAAACTAAACTATTTTTTAAATTGTAGCGTTAGTTCAACGATTCACATCGTAAATGGTATCGTTAAATGGTGTTGTTTCAAGCTAACATTTGACGTTTGAAACAAGCGATAATATTCACAGAGAGTTGAATATGAAACTGGAATTTTAATTAGATTTGATGGATTATTTTTGTTAGGTTTTTTATTTGTTATATAACTGAAAATAATTATATTAATCATTAGATTAGTTTAGGTTATATTGGCTGTCAAAATTTCAATATTCTAGTAGTATTAAACTATAATGTTCGCCTAAATACCTACATATCGACTCTTTCAAATACTACGAAGAGTCAACTTTGGTTTGTAAATTTGTTTTTCCAGGATCAAATAACATACGAAAGAATGTTTTATATTTTACATTCATACATCAAACAAAAATTGTAATATTTAAAATGGTCATACTTTGAAAATCAAAGACTAGCGAAAAAGGAGATTCCTATCGAATTAACTTATGGACGAAAAAGGAAATTACTTATCGAATATATTAGGAAAGTCATTCCTAATAGCCCATCCAGTACAGAAAAATTTTAATTCATCTACAGAGCTTTTCTATCCCTCTATGCCGAAATATTGGTGCAAATATTTTACATAATTTAGTAGATTAATCGCATAAAATACATTAAATTAATTAATGTCTCATTGTGTGAAAAGTTTCCGTAATTAGATTTAAAAACTTAATTTACATAATTTACATTTTCATTAAATTTTTATAATGGAAAAAAAAATTACTTTTCAATTTATAATTAATATTAAATAGATCATGGTATATAAATCTACCTATATAAAATTTATTTAAAAATATTGCCTACCTCGTCTCTGCATAATACATATTATATTAGTTGGTATAGTATATACACACAATGCATGGGAGGTTGCTGTACCTTACACTACCTTCTAGAGTTACATGTGCTTTAAAGGTATCTATTAAATTGTTTTAACATTGAAATATTTATTTACCATACAAGTTGAATAAGAATATTATTAACCTACACATGCAAAATTGGTACAACGAGTACGTAGCACCAGTTGGAAAATCGCAGAAGTACGTTAATAATGCGTATATCGTACAAAAATTGATCTACTCTTTTAAAAGTTTGCCATGAGTTATAGAGAAAAATTGAACATTGAAAAAGTTACTGTAATTTTGGCAGTAATTTGGTTGGTTGAAAATAATATAACTCCTTTTTAAAATGTTTGGTTGAAAGCGAGTGTGATAATGAAAAATAAGAGTTCATTACCCCACTGGGTGCTGAGAAAAGTAGAGGCTTGAGCACTATACACTTGATAATTTAAATATTAAACTGATGTCAATAAATTTTATTAATATGTGATACAAGGTACAAGATTCTAGCATACTATAACTTCCGTTCCAATGTTCCTTGAAATATCCATACTAATCTTATCTGTCTTCAACAGGAATTTTTAAAACTCAATTTCTCGTTTATAATATACAACAGTAAACACAAAAAATAACTTTTTATTAAACAAATATTTTATTTGTCAGACCAATATACAATATATACAATATTATTCATGGCAGATTTTCTTAATACTATAATCAACAAAGGGCTGGGCAGATTTTCTTGAAATATAGCTGAGAACTGATAAAATTACCTATCAAACTAATTCGGTGAACACGATTAGGAGCTACGATGCCACAAACAGATACGCAGATGTTATGTTATAAACATGACACATCTTTTTGCTAGTTGAGGGTTTAAATGAAATATTCAAATTCATTTAGTAAAGCTGTTTTATTATGATTTAGTTTCCTAATTTACCAACCGCTTTCAGGTGCAAGACGTACTTTATCTTACTTTAGTCGAATAAGAAAAAAAAATCAAAAGTTTAGACATCTTAAAATCAACTCTCGAAGCCGTTGCCAGCTCTCGTACCATGTAATAAATAATTATAATTCCTTGCGTTGTTTGGTTTCTAAGATCATTTTTCTTCAAATAGCCGTTTCTGTTGGAAAGATATAGCAATATATTTCAAGAAATTGAAAGATGATTCAAGTTACGTTGTCTCCAGGGTATAGCACTTTTCCCTATATTATATGCTTTCTATACATAATGACTGTATAAAATTGAAATTTAATATTATTTTATATTACAAAATTA
Source organism: Chrysoperla carnea (assembly GCF_905475395.1). Taxonomy (NCBI): domain Eukaryota; kingdom Metazoa; phylum Arthropoda; class Insecta; order Neuroptera; family Chrysopidae; genus Chrysoperla; species Chrysoperla carnea. The sequence goes on from NC_058339.1 coordinate 43,853,445, forward strand.
TTGTAATCCAATATTAAAATAATTACTGTTTAATATACCGAATAAATTAGATTAAAATTTTAATTAACGTGCTAGGACATATATCATTACTTTAACTATTTTAATATAAATATATTAAGTTAAAAGTAGAATCCTTATGTTACTCGAACGAAAAACAATTGCAAGATAAAAAAAACTGCATGATTTAGGATAAAATACATATTTAATAGTCCAATCAATGGAACTGAAAAAAAACCATTATGAGGGTATCATTTGAACGAGAGTAGGTTTTGCTAAAAATGTTGGGTTCAAACAATATAAACTTGAATGTCAATTTCTTTTGTTTAAGCCGTCGCAACCATATTAATATAATTAACAGTTGTGGTGGGCTGGTGTAGCGCATGATATATGGATGAAAGAGGTGCACTCAGCCTATGAAATTGAGGAGCTGATAAATGAAATTATCGGCAGAAAGGTGGTAAAACACATATATGGTATCACAATGGGTTCTATAGCCTAAGTGTGTCCTTCGTGGACAGCCAATATAACCTATCCCTAACCTAACTGCACTCCCTTTCTCAAGCCCTTCGACTTTGATTAAATTTTTTTTACTGCCAAATAAACGTATAATAGTGACAAAACTTTCTTTTAATATAAAACAACAGCAGACAATAACACGCGGGAAAGCTCGTAAAGCTCGAAAAACTACATTTGCACAAATTCATTCGATACACTTATCACGATAAAAATACAAACGTTCTTTATTACCAAACTTACTTCTATCAATTCTCAAAAATGCAGACAAAATAATCACAGAAATTTCGGGAACTCACAGTCTGATTAGAATAGCCCGTAAAAAATTTTTTTAAAGTTTTTTTTTCTTGACGGATATAATAAAAAATGTACTTAATTAGTAAAAAAAAACTATTAACGTAAATTATCGATATACATACGTACAAATACTATAATATTTAAATGACATTTTATTTATGATATAACAATTGTGAATAAATTATTGTTACTGTTATTACCATTATTATTTTTGATAATTTTTGTGGTATTGATGCACATTTGAATGTGTATTTTAATAATTTACATGCATTTGTTTATTCACACATGAACGGATGTATATGGCACCGGATTAATGCAAGAATCGTTTATTTATAATAAATCTAGGATATGAAGATCTAAACGAACAATAACATTTACAATATAACGCTTTTACTTTTGCAGGATATACAAAATAATAATTGCAAACTATTTATAATCTAACGATCTTCAGTTGTCAGTTTATAAACGAAGATGCTATTGTCCAACTATTGTACGCATTTGTTCCATGCAGTCTCCATAAATGATGAGCTAAAGAAATTTTGTTATATTTTTAATGTTATTATTTTCAGATCATATTGCCCTTAATAAACTTCGATCGACACCTCATCGAAGTCGAAGATATCGATCAGGGAAAGAATGACCACGAACGTGCGTAAGTAGAATGTATAAACACACACACACACACACACACACATTCTTTTTCTCTGAATTGATGTCAATACCCTGTCCTGAATATGAAACGTAAAGATATATTGAAAATTGCGATTCCAAAAATCGAATCCATTACCATAACTTACTATACTGAGAAGTTAATACATTTTAATTTATGCAATTTTTTGATCATTTCTGTTATTTCCATTTACAAATTTTATGTTTTAATTTTGAGTTGAAACTTTTCCGATCCTCATACCAAATTCTATATCTCGTACCCAAATCAAAATCCCTTTTGGTCTCAGGTATATTGTAGCATGATTTTTTATTGTTATCGGAAATGTATTTATATTTTATAACTAGTTGGACTGGGTTAAGAGAAGACAGTATAGAAACTGTAAGTTTATTATTTTTATAACAAAATTAAAAATAATTTATCATTTGGTAATGTCAATTATATGAATCGAAACAAAACTTTGTATGATACATTAGTTTTATACAATAGTTATTGGGGTTTAGTATATACGTTATATTCTACGTTCTGGAGAGTAAAAGTACTCACAGATGTGTCAACAAAGAACAAATAAATACCATATCGTAGGTACAATTTTGTGTTTGTACTTTACTCTAGTAATTTTGAACAATTTGTACAACAATACTCGCAAATAGATATAAACAGAGCATGAATCCTATTCCACATAAGAACATTCCTATATAAGACTACACATACTTTAAACATTTTGCTGAAATTATGCTATCAAATTAATATTGAAAAACATAATATGGACACCACATGAAATTCTTTACGATTATTTATTTATTAGAATATTCTCTACGATTTCAAACTAACTAAGATACAATCGAAGATGCCTAAGCTAGATGTTTCCACTGAAGTCTGAAAAACGGTTATTTTTGTACAAAAAGAGCTAGATTTTACAAGAGTCCCTTAAATATAATAAGCACGCACGATATCCCGACTCATGTTCGGGATAGAGTATTACATTCTTCAATTCAGTTATCTATGAGTTTGTTCGTATATTGCTTATTTTCCGATTAAAGTCGTTCTTGAAATTTGGAGCATAGTTCAGAAGTGGATGATAGTGCATTCATATAGCCCTAAAAAGCTGAAAAAAAAAAATAAAAAAATTTTATGAGAATGTTTTTCGTATCCAATTTTACAAGTAATACCAACTGTTTATTATTTTATACTTTTTAGTCCGTTATAAAGAAACATGGTGAAATTTTTTTCTTAATTTTATTATCGCCCAACATAAAAACCCAGAATGACTGTCTTAAATACAGATATTGTGTATTTTACGTTGATGATTTAAGAGTGAATTGGTAAGGTGGTCCCGTAGGATTCATATCCATTCATACATAAAATACAAAACATATATAACTGATATAGATGGTTTTAATAGTTTATATATAAAATGAGCATATACGGGTAAAATGTATACAAATATTATATGTATGTTATGTATATCCCGGACGTATTTCATAAAACAATATATATGACTCATTCGACACTAATTTATTTAATATTGACAAAATAATCAAATTTCTATGTATTCACTTTTTATGTTGTATGTACCCTACACACAACAATAAATAACTTTAAAAACAAAATTTGAATGAATAAATATTTTTTTAGGTGTTTGATATAAATCTATTGAGTATCGATGGAAAATTTCCCTTGGTATTTAAATGTTTTGAAATAAATTTACTGTGGAGAGGCTATTTTGTTAATTATGATGACCGAAACGAATGCCTGTACAAGGCATTTATTATTTATACTATAGCATACATTTGACAAAAGCAACTCTATACATCTAAAGTAAAAATTCATATCGGAATGGCTAGTTTTGATTCTAATCGATAAAGATCCAAGCACTCTGTTACGCATCCTTTTCTTTAAAATTGCAGGAAGTTATGGTCTATGGATTCATTATCAAAAGTCCCTGTAGTAAAAAAGCTTTACTAAGATCAAGAATACAAGAATTAATGCATTATGCTGACAGCGTTAGGCAGCATATTTGATAAAAGTTTAAGTTGTTTGAGATGAATTTTAAGTCATATAAAAAGAGGGTGAGACACCCGATTTATAACCGACATGGATTGTGGATCGATGTATAAAAAAGTGTCAGTTGGTGTCGAACACTTTTTCATTTAACAAATATAAGAATTACAATTTTGCCCAAGCCGCATGTTTGGTTTTTCATAGTCAAACTTTGACATTGCGATAAACTTTTGAAATCTATATGAAGGTTTATATTGAAAATTTAAAGCTTTACAAAATTGTATGTTTACAATTCAACCATACTTTTGATAACCTTTGCAACGTTACATCGAAAAGCGAAAAAATTACTAAAAATAACTATATCCTATCATTATTCGAGGAATAATAACAATGTTTTTCTTCTACGAAATTTAAAAAAAAAAAAAAAAAAAAAACATGGAAATATTTTAAAGTGGATTAACTAATGTGTTGAAAACTAAATTTGCCATTCTCTAACGATTATTCATTATTGAAATAAAAACGTATAGTAAAGTAGATGTTACAAGAATAGGTATTTTGATAACATACTAGAATAGTGAATAAATAATAGCTTAAAAATCTAAAAAAACACGCTTTTGTAATAAGCGGAACTAAAAAATACAAAATAATTTGTTTAAATTCAAAAAATCATTCAATCGTAAAAAATCGTGGGGTATTCAATTTCATTTATTGTAAATATTTTATAGACAAATATTGGTTAAAAAGTAAAGTCATTTTCAAAAGCACCCTACGCGTTATTACTATAAAATGAATTTTTGAATTTAAAGAAATTAGTTTCTACCCTCTAGTTCAGCTTGTAACAAAAGTTACCTTTTTAATTTTTATTACCATTTAATTTATTTATCAAAAATTCAGAATAAAATATGGTGGTAGCGCAAATAAATGTATATATTTTCAGATATGGAAATAGTTAATAAAAAAAAAAAAAAAAAAAACATACAATCCACAATCCACGCAGAGACTTCGCAAGCGTCTTTTGGCTACCCAAGTAAAAATCTTATTGAGCTTTAATATGTACAATTTACATCTTGTTTTACATTAGTAAGTCAGAAAAATCAACAATAGTTCAAACTGTAGGAGAGTAAATGAAATTATCTGTGTAATTAACAATCTGTCATACATTTTTAAATATGAGTAGATCATTTAATTGAATTTTAATCTTTAAAAAAATCATTTTCACTCCATCAAATACATAATTAACAATTTTTTGTTGTTGATAATATATAAATATTTATAATTATCTATAATTTAACAATATAATATAAGCTATACATACCTATATTATGTGGCATACAACAATCGAACATAGAAGGCAGATAAGGGCTTATTACTGATGTCCTATTATTGTTAGGATAATGTATAACGTACATTTATGTACGTAGTCGGTTAGTCGCCTAAACTGCATGTTATATAGTCTATGTGTGTGGACCAAACCAGATAACCAAATATGTTAAACAGGATGCTTTAAAATAACAGAAACTTCCCTGCTCGATTCAGTCTAGAGCATAAGATTTGGATTGTTAATGCGTAAAATCTATGTTGTACATCACTTATGGTGACATCATCCTAAACAGAGAAAATTCGTTTATTGGTTTTACAAAAGAATAGGCAATAATTTTGAGTTATAAGCTTTGGAGTATTCTTAAAACTGTTAGGTTAAAAATAGAACTACTAGTTTTATTTAACTCGCCAGCACTCGCGCTCTGAGCATTTGGATCAGCTTATAACTTTTATTTTTCAATTGATAATATAACTGTTCCTTTTCAAATGATACATGTGGTTAAAACTTCTTCTATCTTTATATAATTTTTTCTATTTTCGAAATATAAATTTTTCAAATTTTTTCAACTGATCTACAGTGTTTGAAAATATATTTTTTTCAAGCCTTTCAGAAATTGTGGACTTTTTCTCACAAGGCGCATATAATTGTAATATAAACAATATTCACTTTGCATATTTTCGGGTCTGTTCGTACACTTACGTAAGTTGAATGTTTTTTATTCTGTCCGCTAGGAGCTGTTCAAGAATTCATTTGTATAAATAATCAAATGTCAATATTCTTCTATTAAAATATTTGTAATAATAATTCATAAATCAATTATTAATTTTAATAATAAGTTTAATAAATGTCGATAAGTAAGTACGTTTGTTTTAATTTATTTATATTATAATTCTAAAAGCATTGTTATTTTGATCATAACCTATAATTTTCAACAAACAATTTCATAATTTAATAAATACTTATAATATAATTGATTAGTATATAATAAATTTTCTATAAATTAACTAAAATTAATCATTTTCTCATAATGGAATTGTTTGATTGCAGATTCGCTAACTATAATTGAGACTTTTGTACTTCTATTCAAATTTGAAAATCAATACCTTACTAGGATATTGTTTAATTCACTTGAAGATAAAGAATATACTATTTTTAATGAACTACTGCATTCAAAAATTAATTTATATCAAATCATATATGAATTTTATATAAAATCATGAGGTTATGATTTATAAATTAAAAAAAATTATTAAAGGAGTGAAAATTTGATGCATACACAAAAAATGTGGCAAATCGCTCATCACGCCCCTTAAGTCTATCGAACGATTGACAAGAGTGCTACCGGGTTAAAAAATTTAGGACCTATGTTTTTTACGAAACATGATAATTCGAAAAAATTGAAAAAAATATAATGTTGAACTAAAATTGTTTTTTCAGGGTAGCAAGCGAATTAAACATAATTTGTTTAGGTTTTCGGACTGTTTGGGAAGTCTCATGACTATGCGAAAAGTATAGAAATACTCTTTCGCTTCACATTTCGAGGAAAACTGTTTAATGAGGGGAATCGACCAAAAATTACATGTTGAAAAGAAATCGTAATTTCGCATCGCACTCTCGAGACAGGCAAGAATATTTTTTTTCTCCAAATGGATATTCAAGTTTCTTCTTTTACTTTTAGATACAAATCCAGCAAGTAGTTTAATCGAGAAAAATTCAAAGATTTCAACGGAAATAACAGTTTTAGCCTTCCCTGAATCTATCTTGACTCATTTCAGTTTCGTCTGTATGTAAGTAATGATTTTAATTTTAAAGTATTGAAGTTATGGATTTAGGACTGTTGTAACACCTAGTCGTCCCTTCTGCTATCTTCTAACCTGTTAAACCCTCTTTTATATGTTTGTTTTCAATCATCCTATTTATAAAACTACGAACACGTAGGTGTATCTACCTATATGGCGAAGTTCGATAACGTTCAATTTATTGTAGCGTTACCGTGGCAATGAATATTATGTACTTTAATATCTGTTATTATTTACAAGGCGGTACACATTTAATGTTGGTGTTTGTTGAATAATTATTATTGTAGGCAGTAATTAATAAGGATTTCAGTGTATTTCGAATTAAATTGATTCTTGGATATCATTATATCGATATTATTATTCAAAATGTGAATATGAAAATTTGTATATATTTTCTAGAAATAATTGATATGATGGTATTATTTTTTATAATAAAATCTAAAATTACATCAAATTTGTAAGTTTAATTAGACAAAAGAGGGGGGGGGGATTCATATTAAACAAAATCTCACTTTATTATTTAGTATACATTTTATCGTCCTATCTGCCCTTTTGCACAAAGACTCGATCTCGTAGTCCCAATTAAGCGGGTGCTGTAGTCCCCTCTACTTGAATGGATTATGGTAGGTAGAGAAAAATAGCGATAAACCAATCAGTCGCCTTCTTATATTTTGAAAAAGTTGCGGGGATATCTATCCGTATTTTCCTTTTTGATGAATGCATGTGGACAAAATTTGGTGCACGGTAGTAAATTAGTCCATACTACCGACTCATGTTTAACGATGCAACCGTGTCTTAAAATCCTCCTCGAGGACATTTCAGTTTTCGGCCCATTTATCTCCCATCTGATTGGGACTAAGTCGATTCTTGGAGCAAAATGGCAAATGGGATATGATGATTCTATGTCTAGTATTATAAACTTCACGAAATCCACCAATGTTTCCTAAGTGCCTTTCGGACCATAAAGGTATATCTTACGCCTGCGTTCGTCTTTTTGCCGCATTTTACAAAAACATGATTACTTTTTAATCATTAACGGCTTAAATGAGGACATCTGATTATCAGGAGATTAATCCACATCTTTTATTTCATTTGTAACAATGGATCCAGCAATATCCAGACCTTAGACATAGGAAAAGAAGGGGCGTAGTTTAAAGTCCGACTTTAGACGAAGGGAGTGTCTCACTCAGGGGAGAACCAATTTACCTGCCTTTTGATTGGCTGACACGTTGTATAATGTATAATGTTATTACACATTTATATGATGTTTTTGTATTATACTTTCTCACTCTTTGGTACAATGATAGCCTACTTCTCGCCCCTCAACGAGACTCGCCTCGCTCGGTTACACTCCGTACGTTCTTTGACTTTGTTCATGACCCAGACTGTGATGTTTGAGAAAATAAAATACTTAGAAAAGTGTTTTCTTTCATTCAGCACACCCAATTTGAAAAATTTTTCGATGTTTCACAATTATGTTATCATATATGCCAATAGATATCAACAAACTGTAATGTTTCAATCTTGGTGTATGAAATGTAACTTATCTGTTCCTTTATGGTTTTTTTAAAAAGTTTTTCAGTAGTTTGTGTCACTCTGTATATATATAAGTGTATTCTATTATATTTTGTGTTATTAATCGACGTGTTGTGCACTAGTACTAACATATAGTTGTATTGACGGGCCAAAGAGTGACGATGATAATGAATGAAATGTTTTGCGGTTTGAAAATGATTATTTGAGGAAATGCACAGCATAAATTAAATAATAATAATCATCATCATTATCTTTTTGAAACTGGTAAATTAAAAATTATTTTGTACTTTTTTATATCCATTTTTGCCTTGAACTTGGCGAAATTAGATCAAACATCGTAGCTGCGAAACATTGTTATTTCAAGGTAGCTGGTTTAGTTTTATTTAAATTAAGCCAAACTGCTTAGAAAATAATGATTTTAAAATCATCTCAGTGAACGTTAAATTAAATTTAGAAATGAAAGCGTACGAAAAAATTTCAAAATAAGTTTTATATTTTTCGTTTATTTCACTTGTAATATCTATTTATCGCTTGCAGAGAAAGTAATTAACTTCTTAAGAAAACAAAATTTTAATTGTAGAAGATATTAATAACTTGGTTTATGTGTAAATATTGTTTTAAATTTTACTATCGTTTGCCTAAAATAGAGATGCATATTCTTAAAGCTATTTAGATAACCAAATAGTATGCAATTTAAACATAACAGAATGATCTTAAACGTTTTTTCATTTGCTGCCTTAGATATTTTGCATGAAAATAACCATTTGGCAAATATAATAAATGTGTTAATAAAAATTCCAACAATAGAACTAATATTCAATCATAATCTCCGGAACTTTTCGACCAATTTGGATTAATAAGACAAAGGCTATAAATAAACTCTAACTAACCAAATGAATTTCATAATGATGGGTCTCAAACTGCCATTTTGATTATTATTTTTTGCATGTATTTGTCTTTAGTAGCAAAAATTATTTCGTCCAACGTTTCCAACAAATACTCACTGCCCGACACTCTGAAAATTGAAACTTTTGAGGTTTCTGACCAGGTACAATGCGTTTTATCGAGAGTTTTCTTTTAATCATCTTCTGCACAGAATCATAAAACTAACAAGTTTTTATCAATCCTTAGATGGCAGCATAGTTGAATACTTGCCAAGCCCTTTGCTTAAAAAGCTTCTGTAAACTAATAACAGCTTTACTCAGTGTGCATCGCTACCGATCAACGTCTTCATTTATATTGCATCGACAAACGAAATTGTCGAAAACAAACAAGCCTCTACACAAATTTTGTTACACGAATTAGATTGCTGAAAACAAATACCGTCACAATCGATATTAAAATGTAAAAATATTCGTGTTAAATTTTTTTAAAGTTATCATTAATGAAATTTGCTTATCCACCCTGTGTTTAGCTGAATATGTCGATACGTACATGGGGGATAATAATAATGCACATAGTAAGGGGAGAAGGTTTGCACAGCAACATATCTTGTCCACAGCCTGATACATAACAGTCGGAATGGTTGTAATCAACCCTATGTGTATGTACTTGTATATATGTATGTATAAAATAAGGGTGTCAGTACATTGGCTATAGGGTTGGTACGAGTATCACTAGGGAAATTAACATCATTATTGATGAGGTGTATAGAAGGACACATATTCTATTCAATTTAACGTTATGTACTCTGAGCTGAAGTAATGAGACAGTCAGCCTACTCTTATTAATGATTTATAAATATGTTCTTTAACTCAAATATTCATGTACAAATTATTGAAGCATTTTTATTACATTGTTTATTATTTATAAATTCATCAGTAATGTTGACTTTATCAGATTTATTAAGTTTTATTTAAGAATCACCTTTTGATTTATGAACTCATTATAATTAAAGAGAATTGAAAAAAATACACTCGAACCAGGACTCGAACCCGGACTTCTTGGATTCATGTCAAGCGCCCTACCAATTAGGCTATTCGAGTTCTAGACACGAATGCAATTTTTTCAACTCAATGAATTTTTTACTTTGTTTATCCACCTTATTTATTATTATTACTTATTATTGTTGTTCACATTTAATTATGCACACAATATTTACATCATGGTCTTTCGACTAATTTTGATATATAATATGTTACATTCAATCGTAAACTAAATTGACAAATGTCTTGTCTAGCAATCTTAATTAAAGAGAATTGAAAAAAATACACTCGAACCAGGACTCGAACCCGGACTTCTTGGATTCATGTCAAGCGCCCTACCAATTAGGCTATTCGAGTTCTAGACACGAATGCAATTTTTTCAACTCAATGAATTTTTTACTTTGTTTATCCACCTTATTTATTATTATTACTTATTATTGTTGTTCACATTTAATTATGCACACAATATTTACATCATGGTCTTTCGACTAATTTTGATATATAATATGTTACATTCAATCGTAAACTAAATTGACAAATGTCTTGTCTAGCAATCTTAATTAAAGAGAATTGAAAAAAATACACTCGAACCAGGACTCGAACCCGGACTTCTTGGATTCATGTCAAGCGCCCTACCAATTAGGCTATTCGAGTTCTAGACACGAATGCAATTTTTTCAACTCAATGAATTTTTTACTTTGTTTATCCACCTTATTTATTATTATTACTTATTATTGTTGTTCACATTTAATTATGCACACAATATTTACATCATGGTCTTTCGACTAATTTTGATATATAATATGTTACATTCAATCGTAAACTAAATTGACAAATGTCTTGTCTAGCAATCTTAATTACGATTGAATGTAACATATTATATATCAAAATTAGTCGAAAGACCATGATGTAAATATTGTGTGCATAATTAAATGTGAACAACAATAATAAGTAATAATAATAAATAAGGTGGATAAACAAAGTAAAAAATTCATTGAGTTGAAAAAATTGCATTCGTGTCTAGAACTCGAATAGCCTAATTGGTAGGGCGCTTGACATGAATCCAAGAAGTCCGGGTTCGAGTCCTGGTTCGAGTGTATTTTTTTCAATTCTCTTTAATTAAGATTGCTAGACAAGACATTTGTCAATTTAGTTTACGATTGAATGTAACATATTATATATCAAAATTAGTCGAAAGACCATGATGTAAATATTGTGTGCATAATTAAATGTGAACAACAATAATAAGTAATAATAATAAATAAGGTGGATAAACAAAGTAAAAAATTCATTGAGTTGAAAAAATTGCATTCGTGTCTAGAACTCGAATAGCCTAATTGGTAGGGCGCTTGACATGAATCCAAGAAGTCCGGGTTCGAGTCCTGGTTCGAGTGTATTTTTTTCAATTCTCTTTAATTAAGATTGCTAGACAAGACATTTGTCAATTTAGTTTACGATTGAATGTAACATATTATATATCAAAATTAGTCGAAAGACCATGATGTAAATATTGTGTGCATAATTAAATGTGAACAACAATAATAAGTAATAATAATAAATAAGGTGGATAAACAAAGTAAAAAATTCATTGAGTTGAAAAAATTGCATTCGTGTCTAGAACTCGAATAGCCTAATTGGTAGGGCGCTTGACATGAATCCAAGAAGTCCGGGTTCGAGTCCTGGTTCGAGTGTATTTTTTTCAATTCTCTTTAATTAAGATTGCTAGACAAGACATTTGTCAATTTAGTTTACGATTGAATGTAACATATTATATATCAAAATTAGTCGAAAGACCATGATGTAAATATTGTGTGCATAATTAAATGTGAACAACAATAATAAGTAATAATAATAAATAAGGTGGATAAACAAAGTAAAAAATTCATTGAGTTGAAAAAATTGCATTCGTGTCTAGAACTCGAATAGCCTAATTGGTAGGGCGCTTGACATGAATCCAAGAAGTCCGGGTTCGAGTCCTGGTTCGAGTGTATTTTTTTCAATTCTCTTTAATTAAGATTGCTAGACAAGACATTTGTCAATTTAGTTTACGATTGAATGTAACATATTATATATCAAAATTAGTCGAAAGACCATGATGTAAATATTGTGTGCATAATTAAATGTGAACAACAATAATAAGTAATAATAATAAATAAGGTGGATAAACAAAGTAAAAAATTCATTGAGTTGAAAAAATTGCATTCGTGTCTAGAACTCGAATAGCCTAATTGGTAGGGCGCTTGACATGAATCCAAGAAGTCCGGGTTCGAGTCCTGGTTCGAGTGTATTTTTTTCAATTCTCTTTAATTAAGATTGCTAGACAAGACATTTGTCAATTTAGTTTACGATTGAATGTAACATATTATATATCAAAATTAGTCGAAAGACCATGATGTAAATATTGTGTGCATAATTAAATGTGAACAACAATAATAAGTAAGAACTCATTATAGTTAAAGATGTCAAGATGTTTGTGATTTCGCAATAGTACTATATTATCTGTTGTTAGAATCTTATAATATTTTTTTTAAATTTCAGTACACTATTCAATAAAGACGTATCGATTTTAATTCCTTATTAGAGTAAATTAAGTTAAAGTGGATTAGCTTTTACTTAAAGTTTTATACAGGGTGCTTTTTTAATTTTAAATTTGCGTGAATCTCGAAAAGAAATTTAATCGCGGAAAATACTTTAAACGAAAAATGCTAATTTCAAGCATAGATCTTAAACGGTAATTGTTTCGGATGTTTATGCGTTTTTTAACCCCCCGAACCAAAAAAGGATGTTATAAAGGATATATAAAGGATGTTGACTATTAGTGATTATACCTGTCTGTAGCACCGTAGCTCTTAAACGGGTGAACCTTTTTTTTTTTTTTTTTTTTTTTTTAAATATATTTGGCCATTCGCAAACCTCATACTCTTGATTGGCAGAATCTTTGAAAACTTGGAAATTGTCCCTGTTTTTTTCCAAAGTCAGATATCTCGATTTTATTTCTGTGTTGTGATAATTTGTTTGTCGTTAGTTTTTTGATAGGCTCTACTAAAGGCTTCTTTCAGTAAAGAAAGTTCTCTAATAATTTTATTTTGATGCAAAAATGTAATTTATTCTTACTTAGACATTAATTTTTTCCTATATTTTTTTCAACAATAATCATACAGTAATATTACTAGACAAACACAAAACAGTAATTTAGTTCATGTACAACTGGCTGTACCTTGGAGGATCATTCTTCAGTTACTCGAAAGATGAGACAACAACAATATAGAGACAACATTCAATTACCTGGAAGTAAGTAAACGAGATACTGCTTGTCTTAAATAATTTTTTTAACTAAATCGAAATAAAATTTATAATTGCAAAAATAACAAATTCTCGTCTTACTTTTTATTGGATTAGTAGATGATTATTGCTTTAAATTGGATATACACATCGCCATGTAGTTTGAAGCTAATTAGCGTACCACCAGTTAGCGAAGTATAAGTGGAAAACTTAATACTTTTCATCTTGTTTAATAGTGTGTCCCAGGAACAATTAGAGGAGTTATTCCACATTAGAGTGAAAAATAATTTTTTTTTAAATCGATAATTGTTTAGTATCCAAATTCTCAAAAAGATAACAACACATTAATGTTAATAGGACAAGGTACTAAACCCTCCCTCAATGTATCTGTATAGTACATATAAATGTATATAGCAGTAAACAGAAAATTCATTACTTATAAATTAAATCTTTGACTATGAAACACAAGTTTAATTAAAATTATACGTGTATGTAAAATCAGAAAGCATCCATCGTTCATCAGAACATTCAACAAACGAGCAGAGTAAACTGTACTGACAAACAGACTTCACTATACTAATAGTATACTCACTTAAACAGACAGTTTTGAAAATATTAAAGATTTTATAAATAGCAAATATAAACAGTTCTAGTTGCTTGGCTTGGAAAACGATTATAGCCAATGAGTTATATGTTGATGACTTGAAACACTTGTAGATTGATCACGTAACACTTTTATTTATTAAGTATAACTTAGAATGCGACTGTATTGTATGCGATTGTATTTCCCAATAATATATCTAAGATACACCGTTCATTTGATTAATCATGACAAGCTCCATTCCATTAAAATTCTTTTAATAAATGCCCAGCCTGCTTAAAATCTATTATAAAACAAACGATGTAAAACCTATAAAGAGAGAGGGATCTTTACATAGCAAAACAACTCTCAGCTTAATTGCTTTCCAACACAGCTTTTGGGTGTCAATCTGTCAATCATAAATATATGAAAATTTGAATTGATTTTAGAAACACAGTTGCAAAACCATAAAAATGGCTGAAACTTTTACTAAAACACAATTAGTATATAACGATAGTTCCTTACTAGTTCTCTCACGTTTTTACTTGTAGCAAATTATGATGATGATTCAAATTATGATGATGATTTTTTTCTAATTTTGTTGACAACAAAGTTTCCCATTAATCAAATTAATGGTGGAAGATTTGAAAGCTCATGAGCTGTGATTTTTATATTTAAATAAAATTTTTTAGGGTTACTTCATTAAAAAGTGATTATAAGGAAAGGTTATGGAAATTTTGATAAAGATAATTAATTGTACTTTCTCGTTCTGTTACTGAAAATTGTGACGAAGATACAGAATGCTGACAAAAGCATCAATAGTATTGTGACTACAACATGATTGTGTAAAACATAAATTATTGTTGATTTTAAAGTTTTTAAATGTAATATATTTATGGTGGAAGTATTAAATTTTATTGGATATAGGCATTACAAGCAAGCAATATTTCAGAGACTGACATAAGATGAGTCAATTTATAACTCTGATTCGACTAAATTTCTAAGATAATTTTTCATATAAAACAAAAGTTTAACTCAATTTGTGATTATGTACAGCTTACAACTTTTTAATTTCCTGAAAAATCGATAGATTTGCTTTTTGGAAAACCGACCATAAGGCATTTTATGTTCTTTTAAAATTCAATAAACCCACTGTACAAATAGGTATAGGTATAATGTATATGAATAAGTACAGAGAGATAGTGTAGTCTAGGCTGGGTAACCAATAACTACTATACCCATATTAAATGAATATATCAACATATTTATTTATATATGCATTTTGGGTTTATATGGATTCATCATCACATAGACTTGTTATGGTTCGATGGTATGGTAAGTAGTATGGGACATGAGTGAAGAGTGAAACTTTTGTAAATAACTACCAGCTATGGAGTATGGTATATAGTAAGGTCGAGTGTTGTACCATACATAATAATGTACTTTTATATATGGTTTTATTATCTTACTGTCAATGAGTGGTTATGTTTATCGCGCGTACCTTGTATGTATGTATGTTTGTTTATTTGTTTTCTTTATAAGCTTTTATCCATACGGCTAGATGGATTGCGATAATGTATAGTTAGTTATAATCGTCTTAAAAACCCAAGTTTCTTAGATAGGTGCTTCAAAAATGGCGAATTTTTGACGCGAAATAGTAACACGTTTATAAAAGAAAAATTTGCCAAATATTTCTAGTGGGTTAATTTAATTAGAAATAAAAAGAAGTGGTTTAAAAGATTTTAATGTAGTATAATTAAAGGAGTCGCTCTATTAGCTCAGTCGGTTAAGGCGTAACCAATTCCGCCCGCAGTATACTTAAGGTAGCTTGTGATGGGTTGGTGTAGTACATGGTATATGCATGATGGAGGTGCACTCAGCCTCTGAAAATAATTGAGAAGCTGATAAATGAAATTATTTGCGGAAAGGTGGTAAAACACATATATGGTATCACAATGGGCTCTATAGCCTAAGTATGTCCTACGTGGACAGCCAATATAACCTGACCTAACCCAACCTAACTGTAATTCGAGGAAATAATTAAAAAAATGAAAAGCATGACGAATGAATTTAAATAAAACATGAAAAGAAAAAAAGAAGTTCCGTAGTTTACATAGCGACTTTATCAGCGGGATTGATTAATATCTAGACCGGCTCAAATTTTTCCAGTATGTCCATATCGGGAATGGTTTCTTGAACCGATTTCTTATTATCTGTTAAAAATGGTCTACATTTCAAAACTACCATGAACATTCCTACCGAACTTTTTCAATTTGTGACACCCTGTACATTCGAATGTTGATATTTCCGAACGTAGAGATTTTTATAAAGAATAATTTGTTTTCGTAAATCTTATAGTAAAAAAGTTTTCCATATCTAGCCAACTTAAGTAGACACGCTGCGTATGATGTACCTACATCAAGGTACCGCAATTTACCCTATATAATATGGAATGGTATATTTGTATGTATGTTGTTATATATTTATTACAACACAAATTGTATATTGAATTATATTTTCTACATTTCTAATAAATCATGAAAGAAAATTGAATAAATTTATAATGAATATCTAATTAAAAATGTTTTATTATTTGTGCATAATAAATTCGAGGTAAATTTTAATTTAGAAAAGGATAACTGTGTGAATAATTTGTTCAGTAATTATTATAAACTTTTGCAGCAGGAAAAGAGGAAGACCTGTGAAAAATTTGTATTTAGTTTTTGTTTGAACAGAAACAGTTAGTAAATAATTTTGATTTTGTTTATTTCATTATTATTTCATTATAATCGAGCTTGTAAAATATATTTTAGTGAAAACAAAAATAAACTGTGTGTTTGTAATTTAATGGTGTTTTGAATACCCAACTTTTAATGAAAAAAATTGAGAAACTTTGATTTTGCAGGCATATTTTGTCAACAAGTAAAAATAGGAAATCAAGCAACCTGCCACTTTGTGGACAGCGTATTATATATTATAGTGTTATACCTTTGACATTCACAATGTGAAAGCTTGCGAAGAAAGCGCAAAAGCGTTCATTTATCCAATGTTTTACTTCACACTTAACACCACGCACTTCAGACTTAAAGCCAAAATACAAACTCGTGGTCACGAAAGTTTCATTGCTAGGGTCATATTGCTCCCTCATAATAGATTTCATATTAAAAAATTTCTTTCCATTTCTTTTCCAGTTTTTAAAACATGCAATATTTATAGAAAGGCGGCAAGAGGGCAAGAAAGTTGGCAGCACCAAAAGTTCCTTGAACCTAAAGCTCAATTTGGAGAAGCTGTACTGAAGTTTACGGTAACACAATTGCCAAAAAATCATATTATTCCGGCATATCAAAGGGTGGGTGGTAATTTGGCAACACCGAAAAGCTATTTTTTTACCTTCATACCTTTTTCAACCGTAAAGCTCTGCTCTGGGGAGGGTCTAATGGATTTAGGAATAGATTCCTAAACCTTCGATAAAGTGCATATTTTTATATTTATATATTGAAGAAAATATGACTAAAAAATGACAACATGTTAATTTGAAAAATTAATTCAATATTGAGATGGAAAATTACATAGTCATCGTTTCAATATTATATGTCTAAAAATAAAAATAAAAAATAAAAGAAGAACTTTGTCATTGTATTAATTTATTATTATATATTTCGTTGGGGTGTGGGGAGATATTTGCTGTTGGCTTGCGTACGATAAAAGAAATTTTATCTGACATAAATAAAACACAATAAACTTTTTGACCTCAATGTCAAACATCGTTCTCATTCTATAAAATTATATTTCAAAAAAATTAATGAAAATTTATCCAGGAAGTAATGTTATTTGTAAAATGTATTTAAACACTAAATTAATTTTACTTCCTACATAACTTTTTTATTTCAAAATTTTATTTATTAGTTCATACCTCCATTGCGTTTATAAGTTAATTTTAGGTTTTGAGTTAACTTAAAGATTATTGCACTATTCGCGTAGTTCAGATATGTTGACCAAATTGTACGTATATTTATTTAATTTTATGATGCACGTGTATTAAATTTTATGATTTTATGATTTAATGATGCCCATGAAGTAGTCTGGTAAAGTTCGAAAAAATAAAATTTGACATTTGATGTTCTACTTCAGCAACAAAAGTCAAAAGTGAAATACATGAGTGATCTTCAGCAACAAAAGTTAAAAGAGACATGCAAAATAGAAGGAGGACTCCCTAATTTTCTGATCGTTTGTAGAAACAGAAATCATAATTAAAGAGAAATGAAAAAAAAAACATTTGCGCTATGAGTTTTTTCCCAATTCTTTTGAATTAAGAATTATTCGACAAGTTAATTTTCTTTGCATAGCTTACGCCATTTGTATCGTAATAATAACGTCAATTATTATCGGTGGACTTTGACGATAAGTAAATTTGTATACACAAGAATAAGCAAACATAAATAAAAAAATAAATAAGTTCATGTTAAAATAAAAAATAAAAAAAAATTAGTTGAGTTGAAATAATAGCACTCGGAGCCTTGAGCACGTATGACCGAACTAGCCAAGGTGCTTGGAATGAAACCAAGACGTCGGGTTTCGACTCCTGGTGCAAGTGTACTTTCTTTTAATTCTCTTTAATTAAAATTGAATCGACAAGTAATTTATTTATTTTAAAATATTATCTTTTTGAAGAAATTTTCAATAGCCACAATATTATTCCTCTAAAATTTCAATACCCTGTATCTAGACAAGGACGCTTTACCGGCTTTGAGTGTATAAAGAAATTGTGATTATCTTAACTATCACAAGCGTTTACCATTTAATGCAATTCATCAGTTAAACCACCCAGTACATATTAGTGTCTCTAATAAGGCACACAGAAAAAATAATTTTTTGTTGCAGGATGTTTTATTCTTGGATCATTTCGCTTAGAAAGAAAAATATATTCTTAGAGGGAGAAAAAATAAATGCGACCAGAAAAATTTAATTTTTATATTCCTGAGCCAATAAAGTAAGTTTTTGGTGCGGAGTTTAAATTATGTCTGATTATTATGGTTACGGTACGATTCTATAAAAAAAAGTATATCTATAGTTGGAATAAATAATTACAACGACTCTCATGATAAGAGTCCTTCTCTCTTTTGCTACATACACGATACCATTTTAAATATGCTTGTTTGTTTTAAAAAGGCACATCAATATTATTAGCAAGAGAGTAGTATAATATAATATAAGAGTATAATATAGTCTGACTCGTCAGTCAGTCAGTCATTTTCATCGATAACAGTTGTAATATGAGAGTATAACATACCCTTAATAATAATAATACTACAACAACGATACCCTACTATAATGATCACGATATCAGTAGTCTATGATGTACCTAAAGAGATGATACACAAGGCAACAAAATACTCTTCTATCTATCCATTCTATACATTATTACTTCAATATTCTATAATAAAGATTAGGTGCTAGGGCGCTAGCATTCCATTATGCAATTGGCTTCAAATATGAAACAATAAAAGTAAAAATATTTTGATCGATTTTAAACGAGAAAACTATCACTGACTTACTCGCCAAGTCTATATTTTTAAAGCCCCTAATGATTGATGTTGTGATGACTCGAATTTATTTTGAGTGATTAAACAAAAGTTGCTGTCTAGTCGTATATCGTTACTTGTATTTAAAGCTGAAGACTTTCTTTGTTTGTTTGTTTGACGAGCATCACGCACTAGCACCTAATTGCCCGCTTCGCTGGACGATTTCGATAACATCTAAATATAAAAATATTGAATACTTGTTTTGCTGGACGCAGCCGAACTTGCGCGAACTAGATCTTGGATAAAACTAAAACAAAATATGCTTTTTAAAACAATATTTTGAATTAAATTTTAGGAAATCAAAGAAATTTGTTTGGGGTGACTAAAAAAGTTTTGGCAAACGAAAAAAAAGTCCTATTTCGAAATCCTTATCATTATCTGTAAACTTTTAGTAAATTTTTGTACTCCTCAATATTACTTCAAACTTAATAGTTTCTTTTTAAATTTTTTAAATTCACAAAAACCATCCTCTTAACTTTTACTTAATATTTCAACTATCAACATTTTAAACATGTACCAGTTAGGGTCGATAAAAAAAGAGAGGTGTCGTCTTATTTTTTTTTACTGAGATTTGCTTTGATTTTTCTGCTGGTTTGAATGATTGGTACTGCATATGAAATATTTTGTAAAATTTGCTATAAAACTTTAAAAATTTGCTATGAAAAAAACAGAATTTCAAAAAATGAAAAATATACAACAAGATAAAATTATTTAAAAATACCAATAACTGTATTAGTAATTATTTGTAAATATTAGCTTTGTGATACGCTACCTACCAGATTTAGTGTTATTAGTTTCTTGTAAATGATTTTATTTTCCCATGATACTGTTTGCATTTCTATGCATTAGTAATTTTAGCCCTAATTGGTTTTTTTTTTAATGTTTCTAGCGATACCGTTATTAATCTGTGCGTTAGTAATTCTGAAAATGTAAAGTATTCATTTAACAAGTCTAATTCAAATACTTGTTTTATTGTTTAAATAATTTAATATTATAGCTACTTTACCTCTATACTTGAATTGATTATGAATTAATTGTTATATAAGTTTAAAAAAAACATAATTCTGATTATGTAGTCAACCCAATGTATGGGTACACAACCTTCATTTAGCTTGATCAAGGTATTTATTTATTATGACATAACTAAAAATTTCATTGTGCTTACTTTAAATTATTTCCATTATCTTTAACTATTAACTTACAACTCATTTTTTTTGAATGAAAAAATATAAATTTTGTACAAAAAATATTTTTGCATATTCTGAAAATTAATGGCAAGCTGAATCGATTAAAAAAGTGTTGGTAGCCTACATTTCGCCTTTTGGGGTCGTTTTTATTTGTTGCACTTTTTTTGGTTTTACGTCCCAACCAGCAAACGAATTAGAATGTGCGATAGAGAATATAGTTCCATTAATATTTAAGGCCATTTTTGAACCCATACCACCTAGTGCAAATACGTGTGTGTATGTGTATGTTGCTTCTGGTATAACTGATGTAGTTGATTACAACATGTAATGTTATTACTACACTTTCATATAATGTTAATAATATGAGAAGTCCATACATACTTAGTAACACTTATTACAAACACAATGGTGTATAATACATTATATAATATAATATAATATAATATATAACATACTCAAGGGATGTTAATTTATCTTAACTGCAATATGAAAATAAACGCCTTCCATTTTTACATTGATCTTATTATTCAACTAACAAGCTCAACTCAGAGATCATAAATAGATAGTATGCAAATTTGTAAACTATAGCAGGAAATTGAAATTCTACAAATGGAGAGCTTGAAATAATTTAGCTTGTCGAAATAATGCAGAAATATTGACGATTTTAATTGTCATGTCAAATTCAAAGCGTAGTATGCACTCTACATTCAATCTCTAAATGAGGTGATTTCACAGATGTTGACTTATCCGCGATTTAAATTTTATATTTCATTTAAAATTTTTATTCACTTTTTTTAGTTTTTTAAACCATCATTTATTTCTGACTTTTTATTCGCACTAAGTTAACACTTGATACTTTTCGAGTAACAAAATAGTATTTAAAAAATCTATTGACATGAATTTTTACCTGAGGACCTTTCGCATGAGGAGGTTGGCCCTATAACTACAAGACAATACCCTCCTTGAAATAATAATTAATATTTCAAGATAATATTATTAAAGTAATAATGATAAGATTTTTCCAGGTGATCCAGGTCAAGATAATGGGACAATCTTATTAAATTGTTATATTTTCATCGACTTTTATAAGTATGCAAATTTGCAAGTTTATTGTACAATTGGAAGTTAAAATTATATTCTTAGATTTAAATACATTGCAAGTTGCTAGTCAGATTAATTAAAGCGTGTAAACAAAATAAGGTGTTGACCTTTCTTTGCCATTATGGAAGATAAATGATGACTTATACGATGCGAAGTCCAGCAAACTATCTTCGCCACACGCCTAGGCGTAAGTCCACACGCCTTTTTGATTTAAACTTAAAATTTCGGTAAAAATTCCATTTAATTGCAATATAAACTTGTAAAATCACCAACCTTGCCAACTTTATGCGAGAACGAATATGTATGCCACTACATCTCTGAAGGTTATTTTCTTAAACTCGGAGTGAGAGATATCGTATTTTCTTAGCAATTTTGCAAGAAACTTTTCAAAAAACATCACAAGAAGAAATGGTTTTGTCAACAAATATACACTTTTCACTCTTGGATATACACGATGGAAAAGCTTTGTAGTAGAAACATAAAAAAATTTTGTTATACACATGATAAAATGCGAAGTCTTAAACCATATGCTTTCATAAACATTTTCTTAATGTTTTTAATGAAAATATCAAATCAAATATTAAAAAATTATCGAAAAAGAGATATAGTTAACTTTTAATTATTTATTCATTTTTGTTAATAACTTTTTTCCTTTTTTTTGTGTACCTAAGAAATCTGTGCTTGCATTTTGCGAATCAGATATCGAACATAGACGGCTATCAAAACCAAATTAAATTGATTAAATTTTCATAAATGTAGGCTATATATTTGAAAAAAATTCGAAAGAATATGTATAAAAAAAACCTCTGAATTTAATTAGAAAAGAAAAAAAAACGTTTAAATAAATAATATACTTTACAAAAGTAAAATACAGTTATAGGAAATAACAGGAAACCACGCTCAAAAATAAAAAAATAAATAGAAATTTTCTTTTTAATTTCACCATAAAAAAAAAAAAAAAAAACATTGGTTAAGAACAAAAAAAAATTTAATTTTCATTTACATATAGTTTTGTGATATTTTAGTCCCTTGAAAATAATCTTTCTAACTTCACAATTTAAGTAGTAACTTTATATATTACTACGTTTAATTCCCACGTGGAAAACCAAATACTGTTACGCAACTATTACATTATTAATACATTTTGAATTAACTTTCTGTGTATCCATTACTTGTACTCTTTCAGTCTTAATTCATAAATTTATATTCTATCAAAGTTAGTATAACTAGCTGATTTAATATTTAAAGCCTAGAGCGTTCGATTTTCTAAATTCCATGTGCGTATCACATAACTTTTTCATGTTAGTAAAATGCTTTATTTGGTTCAAAAAATTGGTATATGTTGCTAAAAAATTGATTGAACAAAATTGGATCTGATTTTCGACTGGCAAACTCTTGATCTTGATTGAGAGACATTTTTCGGATGGCTATGCAAAGAAATCGAATTCGAAATTTATTACTGGCACTCATATGCAGATGTGTTCATATGCATTCCTCTATTACGATTGTGCTGAAAAGTTGTGTGTAGGCAGATAAACTCTTCTGGTATGAGGCCTTGATATTGTAGTACTTTATTTCTCAGGGAGATTTTCGCATACTTCCGCTGAATATTTGATAATATATCATACCTGAACATTGAAAAGCCATGCAGAAAAATTTTTCTTTTTTAATGTTAAATTAATTATTATTATTTTTTAAAAGATAAATGAATCAAGTTAAATTAAAAAATAATAATTAAACTAATTTATTTTTCTATAAGATGTTTCAATGTTTTATAAATGACACTTAGTACAATAAGAGTGTAAATAATATCTAATTATGATATAAAGAATTGCATACACTACGTTATTTTATAGAATTCTGTCATTTAATTTTCTAGTCTACTGCAGTTAATGCGATCCATAAAAACAGATCCTCTTTATATGAGTACAAAATTGAAATACGTGGCATAGAGTTTGTGGCTTGTGGTTACACTATTTTACCTTGAACTTGGAAATAATATTAAAAATGTCATAAGTTTGATCGATATAGATTTCGATTATTAAATTTAGTCATCTAAAATATTTATCTCTGTACTTGTTACTTTTGTCTCACTTTATTCTAACTATTAGTCTCTGCTTGTCTACTTGCCTACCGAGAAAACTTTGGATCGATTTTTAATCCTTTTTCCGTCATTCAATCGATCTGAAACTTTGCAGGCAGGATAAAAAACTACATCATTATTTACTAACCATAACGATAAACCAAAACCAACATGAAGTATTCTTGATTATATAGTAACTTTTAAAAATTTCTGCCTACTCTATCTTGAAACTCTGAGCACGCCACTGTTGATAAGCGACGGTCAAATCCCTTATTCCTCGTGTTTCACTTGAAATCTGTTTAGTCTTTAAAATATACATTTTTTTAAGAACTTTTTTTTTTTTGAAAATCTTGTTTTAAGAAAGTACGATCAGGATTAAATGAATTTAGATTAAAAGGAAGTATAAAATTTTTCGATATCGAGCTTATTTTTTTAAAAAGCTATGACTGAATAGTTATCGAAATTTTCAATTGTCGTTTTCGAAAACTAAGCTAAATATCGAACAATTTAATCTTACTATTTATTTCATAATTCATCATCAAAATTGAAAATATCGATTTTTTGTTTAAACTTTATTATAGCTTATATTACTTAAATGTTAATTTGTACCCCTTTAATGAAGTTGACCGACAAGGTCTGCTCCCATTTAATACGATTAAACCTGAGTAAAAATTATCAAAAATCTCAGCTATCAGTCTTAATACCAACGTTAATGCTGACTTTTGAAATCCTATCAGTGATAATACCAATGTTAATTTTAAACCGTGACAACTGTGGGACTAAACTTAAAAATTAATAAAATTTATTGTGTTCAAACCTGTATAATCTTTACAATAATATCTAGAAAACATTTTTATATTTGAACAACTTGAAGAAAATCATCACGACAAGTTCATTATTTGCTTAGAATAATAGATTGACATTGAACCGGTTGAGAGGCGTTCACCAGGAAACGGATGCCTCTGTCTCGGTTGGATTCCGTCGCCGCCTTCTTCATCATCTTCATAAAATTCACCAACGTTTACTTCTTCATTATTATTCTTATTACACTTAGTCAGTAGGTACAGTGCTACTAGTACCTACTTCTGCATCATAATAATAACAACACCATCACCGTACTGTTACGATATGGTTTCTGCTTGCTTGTTAAATATATTTCCTTCCCCTTTCTGTAATATAATCAAAAGAAAACGTATCAAATATCAACAATGTTTCTATACATAGTTTTATATTTCTTGCGCGCGTTTTTCAACACCTTTCTTTCATCATCGTACGTTGTTGTGTCGGTGATGTTGTTATGTTCACAATATGATCAATTCAAAATTATACATACAAACATCACTTGAATGTATTCCTCATTTTTATTTTTTGAAAAATAATAATAATAATAGCATCATTTTTTTATTGTATCGAATAACAAATCACGTCAATAATAATTGTTTGACTTGTAGATAAAAATCGAGATCCATAAATTATCTAACAAGCAAAGCGTTTTGACATTATGTGTTTGACCGGTATGAATGCATGTTAATCTGTTCTCTCCTCACTTATAAACTACTTATTATAATTTGACAAATGGGATATCGTTGAAAGCATCTTGATTGTCCGCTGGTTATAGGCTATGTGATGTCACATTAAATTGAAAATGGTATCAAATAAAAGGGTATATTTAGCACTGTTCAAGTATATACATACGATGCTATACTTTATCACAAAATTATAGCCCCAAAATAGTTTAAATAAAATTAAGTTAAATTAAAACCCCGCTGACTAAAAAATCATGCTCTTAAATGGAATTGATAGTAGGAGTAAAATCGTCATTAGAGTTCGGGGGGCCTCTTTTCCATCGTTTTTGGTCGTTTTTAATCTTAGGGATCCGCCGACTGTAATGACGGTTTAGTTATCATAATAATTTTAGATGAAAATATTTTTAAATTTTTGGTATTAGTTTCAATTTTTTTGGTATATTCGGTTGAGACATCTCAACTGAAACAACTACAGACGAAACACTGCTATTATTTTCACACATCCAGGCTATGAATTATTAGCTTATATGTAATAGTTAATTATATATTAATTTATTTTTCGTTCCTAATTTTATTCTGAGAAAAATAGGAATGCGTTAGATTAAAATATTGGTGGTATTTGACACAATCAACATCGGGGAACGCGAATCCTGTGCGATAATACGGTATTAAGGTTAAAGATTTAAAAAAAATGTGAATGCTAGCTCTATGAAACCACATCTTACAAAGATCCAGAAACCAGAGCCTTATTAAATTTTGAAAAATAATTTTTTTTGGAATTATATTTTTATCGCATGTTATGATTTGTTGCTAGTTGGAAGGTAAAACCATAGAAAGTGCAACAGACGCCAAAAGCTGACATGTAGGTTACATAGGAAACTAAAACCTTTTTAATCGATTTATCTTGCCATGAATTTTGAGAATATGCAAAAATATGTTATGCTTTTTCATTAAAAAAAGTGAGTTGTGAGTTATCAGAAAAAAATCTATACCTTTCTTTACAATATTATGTACACAGACTTTGTGTTCGAGTAAGCTTCGGCATAGCAACTTTTCTAAAAATTTTAAAATTCTGGAACAAGGTATAATTTTTTTCCCCAAAAGTTATGTTTAAGACTAATAGCTCCATTTTCATTAAAGAATTCGCAAAAAGTTTGTTTTCAATGATTTTATCTTCGTTTTTATTTACTTCATTGAAATATCGTATAATAAAATACACTGATGTAATATTAAACATGTTTTGAAAAAAAATTTAATACGAAGTCTTTTTTTTTCGAAAATTATAAACAAACAATTTCTCTTGAAAAAAGATTTTTATTCAAAAAATCATGCATGTACTTTATTATTATTATATTAAAAAAATTTAATATATTTTTCAATTAAATATTGAATACTGAGCAGTGGCGGATTTAGAGATTTGCCGCCCGTAGGCTATTCAATTTTTGCCGCCTCTAAATTTTGATATCTTAGTTCACAATCATATCAATTATCTATCAATAAAATTGCAACTTTATGATTTGTGCTCCATTATCCTCATTACATCAACTTTTCCCGTATGGTTAGTATCATCGAGAACTATGGTACCGTGTTAGATCCTTGATTATTTTAGACAGCAAAGAATTATCAAAAAACAATATTTTATGCAAAAAATATCTCAAACATGTACCAATTTTAAAGTAAGTTAAGGTATGTGTTAAAACTATACAATACTTATGTAATAGGAATAAAGCTTACACAAAAAATCTAGATTTGGCGAACGTTGATAAATATTTATTATTACACTTACAGTTACAAAACAACACAATAAATATATCCTTTCTTAATTATTTGTTAGTATTATAATTCAAGTCAAATTATAAAAGCATTACAATACTATTTTGCGACACTTTGAATTCGCAAAATCATTTATTATATCGTCGTACGAAATCTTGTTTATTAGCTCTGACTCTATGCACAAGAGAGCTAAAGCGTTTAGCTTTTCTTGACTTAAAGTCGATCGGAGGTAGTTCTTTACTCTCTTTAAGCAAGAGAAGCTTCTTTCACCTGAACAATTTGTCGCTGGTGTACAAAGAGCCATACGAAGTACTATATCCAAGTTTGGATAAATGCTTCCTAGATTCTGATCTCGCAGGAATAAAGACAGACTTTTTAATGATCCAGAAATTGGTTTTATTGAAATTCTTTCAGATGAAAGGTAGCTTTGAAAGTGTACGCATTCCTGAACTAAGTCTGTTTCTAAATCATAAGGATACATTTTTTCTAAAAAACTGGCTTTTTCCGTCAGAACTGATGGTAACAACTCACTTATTTTGGTAAGAAATGAAAATTTTTCGGTTTTTGTTGAATATTTTAATTCCTCTATAATTTTTGAAATTCGTATTTTGTGTGTGTATTATAATTTTTTCTAAATTTTGTCAATCGAAATAAAAAATTTATGAACTAAATTTGCCGCCCCTTAAAATTTGCCGCCCTAGGCTCCAGCCTACTCAACCTGCTGGTAAATCCGCCACTGATACTGAGTTTATATATATATCATGTACGTAATTTTCAAAAGTTTTTCCATTAAGAATGTCCTTAAAACTTAAACAACTTGTGTATAGGATATCATAGTAAAATTTTTGAAGCGTAGTCTATAGTCATTTGTGTAATTTCTCGCCCACATAAATTTGGACTAATATCATCTAAATCGTCGTTTCCGCTTACTTTTAAGTACGCTCAATCAAACATCAAGTGTCAACGACGTTCCAATGTGGTCTAATAGTACTGCCTGATGTGAAGCTAATAAAGAAGACTGTACAACAGTGGAAAGAAAAATAAAAGGGAAAAGACTGACCTTAGAAATCGACTAGCGAATATGAAGGATACGATTAGCCAGTTACAGATCTAAGTATTGAGTTGAACTTAAGAAAATAAGAAGTTGAAAGCACCCTAAATAGAAACCAACAGTAACCATTCCCTGTAAATCACGGAAGCTACAACTATAACAAGGAGGCTTAAAAAGCAGAAACCACAAGATCTTGAAAGAAAGTACTTGAAGATGGTCTTTCTGAGAGAAAGTCAATTGTAATTATGGTACTAGTCACTGGGATAGATCCATACACCCTATTTCATATCATATAGAAAAGTTGTTAGGTGAGCCTGGCTCAAGTGTGTTTTCAGTAGGTTCGATTCCAACACTGTTTGGACATTGGGAGTCTTACTGTCACCTACCCAAACATAAAAAAAAATACAATATTGTATGATGAGTATCCTAATATTAATCATATCGCGTTGCTCTGTGACGTTGCATTGTTATTTCGCTGGTGTGATATATCACACCGATACCAATAAAATAGTATTTCAAAATTTTTTCCCCATTATCTTATACAAAAATTGTTTGGTGTAAGTTTTAATCTCGAACACTCTTAATGGAAAACCTTTTTGTATAAATATTGAATAATAAATTTGTTCTTTCAAAATTTTTTAACAATATCTTATTAAATATAATTTGAAATACACTTATATGGTATACTTGATGTAATAATGTATTGCCTTAAAAGTTTTCAGACATTATTTTGCAAAAATTGAACATGATAAAAAAAAATTGTAAAAGATTTACTGAAAGGGAGTATTTTATCAGCTCATTGTGAAGAGTGAATACATTCGATAGAAGCGTCATGCATGGCAATTGAAACATCTCGGTATATATGATGTACGCGTGTTTCATTAAGTTAATAATTATAGTTAAACATTATAACTGTTCTCTCTTAAACGTCCAATTAAAGCTGAAATATATTAGACCATTTCTTTTCCAAAATGGAAAGACGATACGTTATGTTTAAAACCAACCTGCTTTTCATAAATATTTCAAAGTAACCTACTAATTTTGAAAAACTTTTAAAAAGCGTGAGGAAATCATGCCAAGAAATCATTTTGTGACATAATAGGTAAAATTTGATATATTTATACAAAAAGTTTATTTTTTTAAATTTTTTTAATAATAATGGAGTAACCTGAATGAAGGGACAGGGTATGAAATGGAGTTAAAAAATGAAAATATTTAAGAAAAAAAAAACATAGTTTTTTGTTTTTACATCAAAATTATATAACAATAATTAGTCATAGAAAAAATGCCGTTAAAGGTGGAAGAACAATATAACACTTATGTTTTTTTTTTCAATTTTTCAATTTAATTTTTTTTAAATGATCTAATTTTTTATTTCAAGTTAACGTTTGAAGCAGGACCTTTGAAGAAGTATTCGACGAAAAAATTAAAGAATGCTTAGTAAATTTAACAAAACAAAACACTTTTTACTGATTTACCAAATATGAACAAACATGGCATTTCAATTAAATATAATAAAATCAAATATAATTCAAAATGTAGTTTACTTTTCTATTTATTCATTTTTAGATATTCAAAAAGCAGAATCCCCCACGAATTTTTTTATGACGTATGACAAATTTATATGATTGCATTCAAAGATATGTGGTAATGTTCACGCTTTCAAAACTGTAATACGTTTCGCTTTAGTCAGTATTGTATTTAAACATTATTATAAAAGCGAATAAGTTAATTGGTTTGTTATGTATGACGTTATACATTCTTTTCGTATATCAACACTGATATTATATTGTTTGTTTATACAGGTGAATTTCTTAAGGCTTTCATCCTTTTATTTTAATGACGGAACAGAAGAGAAAAGAATCGCAAAATGGTCGATTTCTTAAATTCAATTAAATATTTTTAGTAACAGATTATCCTTCTTTTCTTCAAAAACAGCATCTTTGGTTTTCTTTCATTTTTTATCGGAAAATTTTTTAAGTTAAGAATATTTGAAGTTCAGATATTCAGTTTCCTAAAATTGACTAAAATTGATGTCTGATAAGAAAATTTCAAATAAAAGTTCAGGTTTGGGCGCCTGATACACTACACAGAAGACGGAATTCATACCTTCCATTTTCGTTATAGTCTATCTTAAGAACTTTCTTGATCATGGTTGAAGAGGGGTGCCAATTGAAATTTCATAGATCGGATAGCTGGGGCTGAATGAATAAAACCTAAATTACCTAGATACCATTTTTAAAATTCCACCTTGATATCTAAATCGACGAATTTCCATACAAAACAATGATCCATCAGTGAAAAAGCTATTAAAGGTAGATACACTTGCAATGATCACACTGTATATTATTTCTCTTGCATTATTATTGGAAATGCGAGTAAGTTTTATTAATGAAAGTCAAATGTTATTTAAAATTAGAATGATGATATTAGGATTTGTATTGATTATTGTATAGTTCGTACTACTTAATTTTTACAGGTATACATTTTATTATAAAAATACAGCTTAATTCCTCTTCAAAGTCTCTTTTATATATACATATGTTTATTTAAATTTTTGCAATAAATAAATTTAAAAAACTGTGTACCTATAAAATAAAATATTTGAAACTTTAGTCGATATTTTATAATTACAGTCGCAGATCTTATGAAAACAAGAATTCAAGTTAGTCAAATTTTTGTCAAGTAATGAGTTTCGAGCTACAGTGAACGTTGGTATAAACCTGGAATAATGTCTGCTTGACTTTGGTCTTTCGAAACATCATCGAAATCTAAAATTTTTTTAATTTGTCGCTACACTTAATTTTGGAATGTTTTCTTTTAATTTAATATAAGCATTTATATCGATACTAGTTTCAATCGAGAAAAATACTTTATGCGAGGAATTGATATGTTCCCAATAATGGAGATCGTATGTTTAGTCGCTGTGGTAACTACTGGACTTGTTTTTACTTTGCAGTTTTTATTTAACACAACTTGTGATTTTATAATTAATTTAGTATTTCTTTAGTCGCAAATAGTATTTGTTTGTAAATGATTTTAAATTCTTTTACAAATTATCATGTTAAAATAAATGACTGACAAAACCTACTGAATCTTGAATTAATTAAACATGTATATTATACACACTTAACTGAATATTCAATTAAAAACATTCCTAGATTATTACCACTCCATATAAATGTATATAGATTTAGATATGCACAACGAACGTAGCATTGATGTGTTTACCAAGGTATGTTTATAATCATATTAATTCACTGTTACATACTCATTTTCAAGTGACAACCATGATATAATGTTATTTAATTTGCATAAACATTATAACGTATAATAAGTATACATATATATATATATATATACATTTACAGGCTTACATAAAGTTATATCACCTACTTACAAATACTTGCTTGTAGTTGTTACCTATAGGTGTAGTAGTTAGGTAATGTGTTTGTTGCTACTGCCTATGCGTTGTTTAATACAAGTACATGTAAAAATAATTTTGATGGGAAACAATAAATTCTTGAGTCCGTATTAAGGCTAGACAATTTTAGGCTGAGTGGTCGAACGATCTAAGGCATTAGACTTTGACCGTTTGTCTACTTAGACTTAGGTTGCGGATTCGAATCCAGGCAGCGAAAGTGTGAACGATTATAATTAATGGGGACAGTAGAATTGATCACATTGTCGTCACTCAGATATGAACGAAGTAACTGACTCCAACCACATGAAAAATGAAAATAATGTGGGTGGCCTCTTTTATAGGCGTATTCCACAGAAACGGAGGCTAAACCCCATCATTATTATTATTATTAATCTAAGGCGCACAAGTCAACAGGGAAGAAGTTCGACTGCCCTCAAATTACTTCTATACGGTTCCTTTGAGTAGAGTAGAAAGAAAAGAAAAATATGTTTTTCAAAGTGGATCGCAGAGACAAGTTGTGAGTCATTTGAAAGAGTTTTTCTAAAACAAAAACCATGGATTTTGATAAAATTAGGTGCATTTTTTTTTCGCAGACGATGATTTAAAAGTACTCGATTTTAGTAACGTTGTGTAACATTATGTGAATCTTTGTCTTTGGTATGACATACACACAAACCCACACATAAGGGGGTGTTATGATTGTTGATGTTATTTCTACGTAATTTATTGACTCAAAATGTGTGTATTTGTGTTGCTTAATGCAACCCTGAGAAAAGATTTGTAGCAATTTCTTTTTAAATCCCTTGTTTTTGTCTATATCTATACGTCCATTCTATTTAAAAGAACGTGCCCTTGCTCCTCGGCTGAGTAGTCGCGGTATTGCTTTTTCATAAAAATATAAGTATTTAAGTCCTCTTGAACTCCTTCAGCCGTTTAGAGTTTCCAAAAGTTTTCCCTCGCTGTATATTAGTTCCACCACAATGATACATTAATATATTTAATAACTCTAGGGGGATATCGAACCTACCACACAATTAAGTTTTATTACTTACATATCGCTTATAACGAATATCCGTTATAACTTCCAATATTAGTAGTCTTTTCATGAACTTATAACCAATTTTGTCTGTTATATTTTTAATAAATGAGAATTATTAATTAAAGTGCGTACTATGTAAATTTTTTAACATTGGCGCTCGTTGTATTTTCCGATCAACAGATACGTTAACATATTTAAATGGTCCTTATTGGAAAATCCTTTAATCATAGCGTTGATCGTAAAACTTTATTTCTTTGATTATTTCAGGCGCAAATAAGTGTGCTGTATCTTGTCAAGCTTTTAAAAACTTTCCAAATTCAACTTGAGTAGAGTTATATGTACTCAAGTTAACATTATTATTACATTACATTTTAATACACTAATATTTTAAAATATTGCTGTAACAGTTACATTATATCCTTATATTATTATATTTTATACATAGACAGGAGATCTTGTCTTGTATGTAGATAGCAATGTTACCGATGTAGCTAGCAAGCAAGTAAGCATTATGTACGTAATACATTGTCATACATAAAATAGGTTCATCGTATTTTACTAGAATACCTAGTGGGTATTGTAGTCGAATTTCTTCTAGAGTGTCAGGTATTTAATTCAGGTATCTCATTTTAATATTAAGTCGTCATATCACATATGTTATTTAATTAAAGTCATTTCTATACACATTTGCAGACAAGGCACTCAGCACATTTACCATTGTATTTCGTTATAATTTCTAGAATTTAGGACGATGGGCCAGAAAAAATGGGTAAATCTATTTTAAACCATTAAAAATGGAGTTTCGTATTCGTATATGAATGAATCATATGATTATTGTAGTTGAATATAAGCACCGTGCATGCTTTTTATATGAGGCTTATTTCATGGACATGTATATATTAGATAAAATTAACCTCTTTTATGAAACATATTTAGATAAACAATATAAAAACACATGTTTTACACAATTAGGAACCAAAAATTTATTCGGATCAGAATTAAATTTAGTTTAGTAGACAATCTACTTGTGATATTCGAAAAAAAAAAGGTACAAAATGAAAGCAATCCAAAACAAAAAAGTACAGGTTAAAATCAAGCTAGAATTTTGAAAATTTGCAATTATCGATTAATCGGAGACATACAAAGTTATCACAATAAAATAAATCTTATTATAAATTGATTATGTTATTGTAAGGTTTTTGTCCATAAATAATTACGATATAATGATTTATGTTGAAAATTTACACTATTTTCTGTTCAAATAAGAGAATTACGCAGTTTAAGCATTAATTATTTTTACAAATTGATTTCTATTTGTACAGTTGATAATGTCACGTTAAATTATACATAAAATTTTCCAAAAAATGGAATAAAGGATAATAAACTCTCTTCTACAACGGTAACATTTTAATTCAGTTATAACGAATAATTTGATTTATAAACATACAAGAATTTAATGCATTGGTAATGTACCTGTGTTTACTGTTTTAACCGACTTACAAAGTAGAACACAATACAATGATATTTTATTGTCTTTTTTTGATTCACGATATTTTACGCTGTGCTTAGAATCTCTATGCTAGTTAAAGCTAAAATAAAGTTAAGTTCTAAATCAATAAAAGGTTGCCATGTCTATGACTTTGAAAATAAGATTCCTACAAGGAAATTATTTACGAGATGTTTCATTGTAAATTTTAGCCGTTTTTTAAATTTGTATACGGAGAAAATCCTTAGTATTAATTTCTCAATAGTTACTTCGACATAATTCTAGCTTACCTCCTGTAGTTGGGAAGTTTTAGAGTAAACTTTAATATAAGGACCGTTGAACTTACCAAACTAGTTAGAAAAAATTCGAGATTGGGCGTACACGTGCAAAGAGTTTATTATCTAGGTAACACGATGGCTATCAGAAGTAAAAAAGATCATGAAATTCATCTAGACACCAGTGTACAGATTGCGAATATTGCGAACCCTATTCAAAATCTGAAAAAAATTGGAAAAGTTATCAGAGAAACTTGAAAGTATGAGGTTACTGCAGATTTCGTGAGATTTTGAGGTTATTTTGCTATGTGCAGAATCCAATAGGAGACAAAAAAATTCAAAAATTCATAACAAACAATTTGTTTTTATTCGCTTCAATTCGATCAATAGAAGCAAAGATATTCAAGAAAACGTCACAAAGAAAACAATGTAGAGATAAATTGTTCCAATACCGCGTGCAGAATTGATGATAAAATTCCGGTTATTTTATCCCACTAATCAATTGTTTTTCAATTGCTTGTGTTAATTCGGTTATGTTTTTATTTCTAACATTTTTTAATTATCGCATATGTTTGTTGTTGAAATATTATAACATACAACTCAACAATGGGATTAAAAGATGTTTTCTTACTAAAAAACTGCTAAAAAAGTTAATTTATTCTGTATAGCACCTATATTTTATATTTTATATGTTAAAGGTGTTATGTGTAATGTTTTTTGACAATTTTTTATTTTTAGTTTATGGTTATTTATACTTACAAGTTGTAAGATACAATAGCAGCTTAAAATGTAGCTGGGCGTGTGTCCCTAAATCGCCAAACCAAACAAAAACCATGAATGCGTTTCTGAAGTCCAAGATAAAAAGACATTTGTAGTTTTCCTCGATTAACGTCTCATTAGTTATAGTTATTAGTTATTAATATTTCTGGACTAATTTTAGGAAAACTTAAATTTTTATCTTAAATAATATTGGTAAGTTTGCTATAATTTCTTAGAACTATTTTTTAATAAACCAATTTACATTCTAAGCTCTTACGTTCGAATATAAAATTTAAATTTTTTTATTTTGAAACTCCGAACGTAAATTTTTCGGCAAATATTTAACTTAAAAAATTGCCTTACAATAAATTGTAGGGAATTTTGTTTTAAACAATTTTATTCATTATATAAATAAACGTTATCTTATATTAGCCGCAAACTTTTTAAATTAGAAATACAGTAGACATGCTAAGTTTAATGGAATTGGGTTGAAGTTTCATTCAAAGGAGGCATATAGTCGTTTGTTACTATCAGTTAAAAGAAAATTAATCCGCATCTCATGCTTGAAAAGTAAATTAAAGTACCTTATGACTCTTAGACCACTTCGTTAGTTTGAATGCAACTATTCATACACGTATTACTCAAAGAACATTCATTGCTCAGCTCTGGTACATACACTTATATACATGTCCACAGGTGGAATAATTACTATAATTGCCGTTTTTTTATTTGTTTATACGCTTTGGTCCCTCACACATGAGAGATTATAATTGTTGAATTAACAAACGTAATTGAATTAACTGTAATGCATATAATTTGAGAGTTATCCATATTCAAACACACATTTAATTTGTTTAATATTTAAAAGGGGTGATTTTCATGGGAAATTTTTATGCTGGCTACACAAATAATATTCTGAAAATAAAAATTCCGTAACAGTTTTTTGCACGTTGGCATTTATTGCAAAAGTGTTATAATATTTAGAAGTTGATTGACAAACTACCGATATTGTGTTGATTATCATGACCATCAAACTCACGGTTTAGCATTTATAAACAATTTTCGTACGGAGTTTGTAAAAAAATACAATTTTGTATGTGGATTTTTTCGAAAAATTTGTTTAGTAACTAGTGGTGTAACTTCTATAGCATTTCGTTACCTTCAGTATACAATTATTTATAATACACTTTTAGTGAGAACCGAACCTTTAATATTAGATTTGTCTGTTGGTTAAAGTTTCTTGAAGCTCTAGATACACGATGGTAATCAATTATGGTTTTTGCAATTTTAGGTTAAACTGACTGTCAAATGATGATAATTGATTTTATTAAAATCAAAGAAAAATACAATTTTTCCATTTTCTAGAACATTAAATGAAAGATGTGAGCCGGTTCTTGCCCTTATACATATACGATATTACTGAGCGTGAAATTCCTATTTGTTTGCTTGTATTCAGCTACAAAAATTCATACGGAATTGCGAGATTCGGTTTTTAGTTATTTTAAGAAATGTAATTGCAAAACGCATAGTTTTGATGAATTTGCCTATTTGGACAGGATAATCAGCAATATCGCCATGAATCTATAGTTTCAAGAAATTTTAAATGAAAAGATAAATCTAATGTTAAATATGCTGCGTTTTTTACAGTTTCAACAATGTTCGAAACTATTGTCTCAGATGATAATGGTTGAATTATGTCCCATTGTTGCCAATAAGAAAGTCTTTGAACTCTAAAGAGGCCAGAAGTTCAAACGTGAGTTTTATTAAAATGGTTTCGCTTTTATAAATCATTAATTTTGTATTTTTAATTTCACATGGAGAATGTGATTGCAACACCAGCAATTTTTTGGCTCGTATTGATTATTTCTTCTTTGTAAAAAAAAAAACTTCTGTATATGGTCGTATAAGGTCTTAAAATCGAATCAGTGTTTGTTTGGAAGTATCGCATTCAAGAGAATCGAAAATCCATACAACTACAAGAAAAAAATATTGAAATAGAATGCGAAATTTCCAATAAACTTAGAAATTAAATATAAGACGAAAATGGACCACCCTATTCAGAAGTCAGTTTTGGAATATAAAGAAATGTTCAGTTCTATTTACAACATTCTTAATAAACCTTTAATTAAAAGAAAATGTTACATAAGCTATTAAAATTTGAATAGTTAATAATGTAGTAGGATAAATTCTAAAATGTCTCTAATATATTAACAAAGAGACGAATAATATTAACTTTCGAACTAAATCTGTGAAAATGATTTATAGGTAAACATGTATACAAACACCCAAAAACATACACCTACATACGCACGCACACACACACACACACACACACACACATACAGGTAACTGAAAAGTAAATATGGCTTTTTATAAGGATGAAGGTATTTTAAACATCTTACATGCTCTGGCAGTTTTACTGATCCTCCGTCATTCAGATTTAGGGTATAACATAGGTATTATAAACCACACATGGTCTATACAGGGTTAGACAAATATGTGACACAAATATTAATTTTTTTAGCAAATATTTATCTTGGGGGGAGTATATATTCATTGTATTAATAGTTGTTCAGAATACTGCGACCACTGACCGTTCCAGATTTAATGCTGGAATGTGAGAGCCTCCAGCAACAACGAAGAGTCGTGGGTCTGTCAAACAACATCAAAATAATATTCAATAATCAATGAATATTGAATAATCAAGTGTCTTCGAGCCATCTCCCTTCTTAAAAGTGTGAATTTATTAGATAAAATTTAGCAAATTAATGTATTGTAAATAGTAGTCGTTAATGACGTCACCGTTAAAAAAGCGACTTTAAATAAATGAATAATAAATTAATTAATACTGCGACTATTACAGCTCGTGAAACTGGTTAAGTAAAAAACTGATTGGCACCTTGTTCAAAAAAAAAAAGTAAGGAAGTCGGCAAACGTAGCGCAATATTGTAAAAAAAAAACGCATTTCTCACTTCCTCAATAGCTTTTTCTTTGTATATAGAAAAAAAAAATCGTAAGAAAAACTGGATTTCCTTAAATGCGAGTTAAAACTTCAAATATCTAAACATGACAAAATTTAACTTTAACAATTCAGCAAATGTAGTCACAAAAAGACAATGAAAATTTTACTTTATTAAGTCTTTAATTTGGACCATAAGACGATGCCGGGTCATTCCCCATTTTTTCGCTACTTTCTATTTTTCCAAACAGCTACGATTTTCTCAGCGATGCTAAGGAAGTTGAAAATAATTTTTTTGAACGAATTATTTAAATATTTGAAACACCCTTATCTGATGAAACGATCTGATTGGGCTGTAATTATGAAGTCTTTCTTGAATTCACATTTAAAGTTATTCAAGATTTGCTAACCCTAGTACAAAATAGTAGTAGAACGCACATAAACCGACGTTCTGCATCGTTATTATGTATTTTATTTCCACCACCTATTTTATACCATCTTTTGTATACCTCTCTACTATAGAAATCGTAGGGAACATAGGGGATGATAGGCCCAATTTTAGCTTTGATGTCGATTTTTTTTTCATTTGTTTAGAATATATTAACATAAAAATCAACACATTTGATAGGAAAAATAATAAACTTTTGAGATAACTATCAAACAGCTAAGAAGTATATTCCAAGAAAACACATTTTTAAATGCGAATTACCGTAATTTTTGATGTATGTATCTTTTCGGTGAACTAAACAGGAATAGTGGAAATTTCTATAAATAAAAAACTTAAAAAAACGAAGATTTCAAAGACAAATTAAAGAATGCTTTTTTATTTTTTTGCTTAACGGTTATATTTGGCAAAAAAGCTCATACAAAAGTTGTAGAGTCAAAATTGTTTTCAAGGTGAAAAAGTATAAATTTTAAAAAAAATTTTCTTAATAAAAATGCGAAAATTGTTTATAATTTATGAATTTTTCAAATGGTTAAATATATTTTTGGAACTATGTTCCTTATCGTACGATATTTGTTTACTCGTTGGGAGTTAAAATCAAAAAAAACTAGACACCAAAAACCGACATCTATGTTACCTAGGAAAGTAAAACTTTTTCAATCGATTTAGGTTTCCATGAATTTTGATAAAATGCAAAAATATTTTTACAGCTGTCTATTTCTATTTTTTGTCAAAATTTTATATTTTATCATTTAAAAAAATCAATTTGTGAAAGTTATTAGAAGTTAAGGAAAATAGAGATAATTTAAAGTAAGTACAATGCAATTTTTATGTTATGTCATAATAAATATTCAAATCAAACCATCCGGAAAGTACCCACATATTAGGTTGACTACTAAATCAATAGTAGGTCTTTTTTAAACTAATACTACAATTATTTCATACAGTAAGAACTAAAAGTAGCTATTAAACTAAATTCTTTAAAGAATCATTTTCAGATAAATATCTAGTAAATAAAAAAGTAATAGTCTAAGGTAGCTTCAAAAAAAATCTTAAACTTCTTATTAATGTTTTGATAACTATAAGTTTTCGCTAATTCAAAATAATATATCCAATATTATATAGCCTCCTCAGGCTGTCGAGCGGAGAGATCTTTGGGACTATGTTATATGACGTGTCAGTTTTGTCTTAGTCAGTATGTCAAATTGCGCCTATAGTCAAATATCCCAGGACTCCCTTAAATGAAAAAGGAATGAGGTATTTATACATTTTGGTGTACTATATTTACACCCCCAACGATGAACGAACACATAGAGTTTTAGTAGAGAGTATTACCAACATTAGTATGTTAAATAATATTATATACACATACATATGTATAGGTGTAGGTAGTAGTATAGGTAGGTATGTAGTACGTACCATCATATTCATCACATCCCATAAGGATGAGAATGAAAAGATTAAACTAAAGAGAGGAATGTATATAGTAGTTGTATATTACGATTATTTACGTGTGTATAAGTGTTATAATGAGAGTTTATTAAATAATGAATGTAAAATTTGAAAAAAAAAAAAAAAAAATTACGGCTTAGTGATAGTAAAAATCAGTAAAGTTTGGTGTATCAAACGTGAAAAACAGTCCTTTTACTACCAAATGAATAGTGTTTAGCAGTAAGACTAAAATTGTGGATCCTCAATTTTTTATTCCATACTTATCAACTCCTTACTTATAAAGAGAGCTGATATATTAATCTTTAGAACGTATCATAAAATAAAGTAAAGTTCAAAAACAAAAACGTCCCCTTTTACAAAATCACACTCACAAATATTTTCGCCTGAAATTGTTATAATAAGTAAAATTGTCATTATAGTCGGGAGACTTCTAAGACGTAAAAGAGGTACCTCGACTGTTATGACGATTTATCTTAGCATCACCATTTCAGAGGGTCTTGGGTTCGTAAAAAATGTTCCTTATAATAAAAAAAACAATTTTTGATTGAAACATTTTTCGCAAACATCACTGTTTACCTGTGAGAACGTAAATTATATTGCAATATATGGGAATATCAGTTATATTCGTGGCTATCTCTTTTTACTTACATGGCGTAAAAGAACAAACAAATGCGTAATCAACACTGTATATGGTATTTCAACTCAGTCAATTGTTTGTTTTCACTTTTTATTTTAAGAAAATCTGAATTTTATGTCTAGTAAACTGTTTTATATAATCTACCTAAATCTAAGTCTGAAATATACGGCACTGTGTTAATACATCTTGACCATTTTCTAAAAGTTGGATCATCCCAACATTTGGATGTTGTTCAAGGTGAGTGAAGTAACTATTACTATCACGCTGAAATTCTTCACGAACTGTCTGAGATTCCCACAGATTCCCTAAGTTTGCGAACAATTTTCAATTGAATAGTTTCCAATAGTTAGCAAGCATTCCCACCTTCCCTTCCAAGTAGAATCTGATAAGTCTACACAGGTCTAAGATGCACCAAGATAATATTAAATGCCCTAGCACTTTACTGTCTTAATTCTCCAAGCATTCCCTTCTCCTCCAAGTAGAATCTGATAAGTCATCCCCGGTCTAAGAATTTAATGCACTAGATGCACTAGCACTTTACTATTGAAAACAAGAACAGAAATATCCTAAATCCAGCTGCCTAAAAATCCGCAAACGTGACGTTGCAAGTTCGCATAGCATTATCTCCCCTTAAAATCTCAGCTTGAAAAATTGTAGGTTCCTGTTAAACAATCTTTGAGTTAAAAGAAACTTTCTGTATAATAATATGTTGCGCTCCCACTATGGTGTATAACAAACACTATTTGCTTTGGTATGTAACTTATATATATATATATATATATATATATATATATATATATATATATATATATATATATATATATATATATTAGAGAGTAAAACGTTAATGGCGAAATCATGTTGCTTGTTGGATGGCGGTACAACCCCATATGATCATCCGACTGAATCAAATATTGAAATTGCTAATTCTTGTTATATGCCCGGTTGCGTTCACGACAACCACTATCAATTATCGCTTCAAGTTAAATATTTTCAATATGTGTGTGTGCATATTCAGTGTATAATACCTTTTGAGTGGGTAGAAAAAAAATAAGAGTAAAGTATATATACACACATGATGTATCGTCATTTTATTGGTAAATATTGTAAAAAGTTCAATACAAAAAACAGACTACGAAAAAGATGAAAACAAGTAAAAACATAGAAAATTATCAAAATTCTAATTCTTACATATTTCTGCAGATCTTGGATTAAAAAAGTTGTAGTCGGAGATCCACTAATTCACAAGTATGAAGGTAGGAAGTTCTCCTATCTCTACTAATTTTAGCTCTTATACAATAGGGATTTTGACTTCC
This sequence comes from Chrysoperla carnea, assembly GCF_905475395.1. Lineage (NCBI taxonomy): Eukaryota > Metazoa > Arthropoda > Insecta > Neuroptera > Chrysopidae > Chrysoperla > Chrysoperla carnea. Next base: position 43,895,464 of record NC_058339.1, read on the forward strand.
CTTCATATTAACTGCTCGTCATTTGTTATGAAACTTTCAAATTCAAAACTTTAAAACAAATTCAAACGTCAAGGCCTTTCATTTTATAATAAGCACGATTTATTTTTTAAATTAACAACCTTATGGTTAAAGATGGGCTTCTTATCTTCTTAAAAACTTAGCTCATGTCACTACAGCAACTGAGAAACTGTAACGGTTTTATTTTTCTTATTTTATTATAAGGTGATTTTATCATTCCAAAGAAACAGCATGCATATATATAATACATGCAGTGATAAAATCACGTAAATTTTTTTAAGTGTTTGGTAGTCGAGTGAAAATATGTTTAACAAGTGAAAACAAACAATTGACTGAGTTAATTGTTGGAATATCATGTATAGACAGTGTTGAAGACGCAATCGTTTGGTTTTGATGTCACGTAAAAAAAATATATAAATTTGCAACTAATTAGCGCCCTCTTGGGTAAACAGTGACGTTTACAAAAAAATGTTTGAAACAAAAGTTGTTTATTTTTTTATAAAAAACATTCTTTACGTTTAAACTTTTGTTCTATCTCTTACGGTTTACAAGATGAAGACCCAGTTGACCTATATTGCTCATTTGCGAACTCGACCTCACTTTTTACGTCCTGAGAACGCTATAAAAATTTCAGCTTAATATCTCTTTTCGTCTTTGAGTTATCGTGTTGACAGACAGACAGACAGACGGAAAGACAACCGAAAATGTATTAATTAGATGATTCCTTGAACACCTATACCAAAATTTTGTTGATAGCATTAATATTTTTAAGCGTTACATACTTGGGACAAACTTAATATTCTATGTATATTTCATTATACATGATATAAAAGAGATATATTAATATCTTTATTTATCACGTCGTTATTAAATCGACTGATTTGCTTGGCTCACATGATGTACTTGTTAAGATCGATGATAATGATATGAAAAATTTCTATGTGATTGATTGATTTTACACATGAAAAAATTGTTTATGATTTTGATTTTACATATGAATAAATTATTTGTGCTACATAGAAAATTCACTGAACAACGCATATTCGAAAAAGAAAAATTGAACGGTAAATTTGTTTTTTTCTAGGTTTCCTATATTTTGTATGATGTTTATTAGTCTTCCTTATAGAATAATAACAGTTTTTCAATTTTTCAGTGTATTGTCGCGGTAGGACAAACCATTTTATTAATATAATTTTATGTATAGACATATAAGTCTATGGTTTGTATATGTGGTTTACATTGAAAATTTAACACTATTTTTTTACAAATTTGAATAATTTAAGTAATTAATAACAATTAATTACATGTTAACAATTGATAAACGTAAACATATAATTAGAGCAGCGCTGCTATCCTCCCACCTATCTACTTCGCACACAATGAATATGCTAAACAAGTTACAAGCTGGATAAATTTAATGTAACTAACTTTTTTTTGCGTGAAAATAGGTACAATTTCCATAATATAAAAAGTTTTTTAAACAGACTGCTAATATGAACTTAAAATTATTCGATTCGTCTTCGTTTTCTGTCTTTTATGGTCCGTTTTAAAAACAAGGCAAGGTTTAGTATTGTTTATTTTATTTAACCACAAAAAAATTGTGATTTGTTTAACTTAGAGATTCATGCAAATAAATACAGATCAATTTTTTAATTGAAAATTTGTTTTCTGTGTTTCAAATTATTGCTATTTTAAACACGCGGTAAAATAAAATGCTTCTTAATTTTTCCGGAATGGTTTTTCATTTATCACTTTAAACTACATACTTTTTTCTTTTTAAACCACAAGAGATGAACACATTTTTTTAAAATAATTTCTTATGTTTTTGTGTACAGCGTACTTAAAATCGCATACTTTTTACCCTAAAATATAATATTTAAGCACATTTCTCACCCTGACACCCAGAAAGACATCATTTTAATTCTAGTTATACATATTTCAAAACTACAACAATATAGTTAGCTCGCAAATGTTATGAATTATTTCTTGAAATTTCTTGAAATGAATTGATAATTGTAATATAACACTTTCATATCTTATACCTATCTTTGTCGCACAAACATTTATATATTCAAACTGTTATAAACGTTGTACAACACAAAGCCATTATAATAATCAATTCAAAACTAAAATCAAAATGCCGTGAATAACCAATTTGAATTTGCTTCAATACATTTAATCACACTAAATATATGTTGTTCATTCGATCACCTTCACTCGAAAATTATACCGAAAAGAAAATTGGACAAAAATAATGTGGAATTTACTCAAAACAAATACTGCGATACAGCAAATATGAGTGGTTTGTATACCAATAGACAGTCATGTCGTATACGTAATAATTATTTAAGCAAAAAGTAAAAAATCACGAGAAAGTCTATTCAAGAAAATAAAATTAAAAATAATTTTATTATTTTGAAAGAATAATCATTTTTTAAATTTTAAAAGGAAAACCTCAAAGATTTCAGACGACTGCGGCTTCCCTCCTCAAAACAATTATTATAAATATTACTTTGTATTCACATTAAAAACGTCGTTAGACTTGTTGTTAATGAATATGTTTTAATGTCGTTTTAATATCTACGTAGATGGTTATATAAGTACCAACTCTGTCGTTGGGTAGCTTGATGGCAGGTATCAATCAGAGTGGTCCACATAACAAGACTAATTATCATTCGTTTCAAAATTTTTTGTGTCAAATATAATTAAAGCTTAAATGTTGAAATCCATTGAGCCATTTGGAAGATACGAGTAAATAAAGAAACCCACAAACAAATATGCATACAAGATACGTGCGAAAAACATAATCATCCAAGATACGAGCGAAAAACATAAACATGACACTCGTTCTAAGATTTCAACAACTTTGTCAGTAAAAATGATAAAAAGTCGCATACTGGGGAGTTGTGACACTAACGCCAGGTAAAAGTATACCAAGAGGGATCAGGAAACTTCAAAAGAAGCGGGTACGTTACGTTCAATTTGCTGTAAATAAAGGCGAATCCATGCTCTCAGAAAGATGTGATAATCCCATGTTCCTAGTTTAGAGTTAATTTTATAGTTCAAGTATCATTCACAATGAACCACTCTGTTTATATTTTGTATTAAATATGTTTTTAATTAATTAAAAATATATTTAATATGAAATTTCGTTTAATTATAATACGTCATGTGTACCTATAAACAAAAAGTACCTACCATCTATATAAAGCTAATTAAAATAATAATAATTTCTAGTTGTATTAATTTTTTTTTTTTTTTGTCGAACTGTTTTTAATAATAATTATTCGAAATTATAGTAACAAAACATTCAAAATAATTTTATATTCGTAAAGAACGTACTGAATATACATTATTAATTAGAATTTAATAAATCTTTTTGATAAAAGTAAGAAAATTTAAATACTTTTGATAATTAGTATTTATTTTCTAAAGTACCCTTAACTACTTATTGAAAATAAATGAATACTAGACTATCATTTTGTTGGAAAATTTTTATATTAATTTCAATTTTTATATTAATTTTCAAGTCAGTTAAATCGTTTTTGTTTTGAGTTCACTTCAAATGTTAAGTTTACTAAGAGATTAACAGATATGAGTGAATGTGCATATCAAAGATTATTTGCAATTTCTTTGGATTTAGTTAATGTAGGCAAAAAAATAATTTTCCTGAAGGTGTGCCACTGATAATACGAAGCCATCATGTTGCTTATAGCATACCACATGCTTAAATCTTACCAATGGATGGTTTTTTAATCAATTTTTTTAATTATATAAGCTGTATTTCATTATCTTGATTGTTTGTGATGATGTCTACGAAAAAATGTTTCATTAAAAAGTTGTTTATTTCGTTACAAGATACATTTTTTATATTTAAACTTTTGTTCTATCTCTAACGGTTTACAAGATGGATCCTACAGACCCAAGACCCAAGTAACCTATGTTGCTCATTTACGAACTCGACCTTACTTTTTCACAGACGGACGTCGTCACAGACGGACGGACGGACAAACAACCGGAAGTGGATTAATTAGGGAATTTTATAAACATCTATACTAAAATTTTGGTGGTAGCAACAATATTTTTAAGCGGTACAAACTTGAGATTCAACTTTGTATACCTTGATATATATTACATATGGTATAATAATAAATTGGTTAAAAAACTTTTATTACAGTATAATAAGAAGTTTTTTTCAGTGACTGCTATTATACCCTGTCACTATGCACACTACTGTACTTGTTTTTCTTTTTTTCAGATATTATGTGACGCAGTTGGATTTTAGATTTTTTTTTACTGTTATGAGTAGCAAAAGGTTTTTTTGAAATGAGTCAGTGAAAAGTCGCGCTAGCTACTAAAAGTTTACCAAATCAGATTGAAGTCTAGCTCTATGATATCCCTCACAACCGATTAAAAACGAATATACCTATGGAGAAAGTAGACATAACATTAACGTCTATAAATAAAACATCTTTTTCCAGGAATAACAACAATGAATGAAATTATGATATTTATGTATAATAATATATTTCATACTTGAATAATTGCTTCCTAGAATTTTTCAAAAAAAAAAAAAAAACATAATTGAATTTATTCGGAACCAATTAGCAGACTCATTCATTGACTCTTTTTAAACTTATAAGGTAAGTATAAATATTATCGAAGATATAGGATATATCGAAATAAATTTCGATTTTTGCCCCAATTTCCTAGATCAGTTTTTTGTATTTTTAAAATACATATTTTCGACTACCAAGTAGTCATCATCAGTAAGAATTAGCTAGTGATTACTCTTATTATGAATGTTACTCTTTGCTTATTTGGTGGCGGACTGCACAATGATACTTTTGTGTGTCTACAATTTATACTGTTCACAGAATCTGTCAAATTGTATTCAGTGGCGCCAGCCAATCTACTTCCATCAGTTGACTAGTGCTTGGCCAATGAACGTGATAATTGTGCGCAGGCCTATTCGAGTATTTTTTGACGTTTAAAATAATAAATTACAAATCAAACCTAAACTAAAAAACCATAATTAAATCATGAAAATAAATAATTCTTGGTAGGTTGAGTTTTTCAATCTTCATTTTTGGAATCATAACTTGAAATAGTCACCTTTACATTATTATTTGCTAACGGTCTAATATTTTCACCTACAAAGTAATCGAAACGTTTCCAGCCTCTGTTCATACTTAGTAGTTAACAATTTGTAATCAGTTTGAACATTTTCATGAGATGTAGAATATGTATCATAATAAATATATCATCAACATAATGTTTATAAAAAGAGACAACAACTGCGAAAATGGCTGATATAAAAAATATTTTATTAGAAACGATTATTTTTAAATTTGCATCAGGTAGAAAACACATACGTTAAAAAAATGACAATGCAAGTGGGAATACAACGTTTACATTGAAGGTGTCGTTATGGTCCGTAACATTGATAGTAGATAGTTTGAAAATGATCACGATTTAATGCAATCAAATCGAAATGTTGTTAAAAAAAAGTATGCAGAGAAATATATTAACAAATATTCGTTGGAAATATAAACTAAATATTCAATTAAATTGATAGAAGCTTTGTAAAAATGTAGTTCTTAGTTTGGTTAATTTATTGTACATTTCAAGTGATATGAATGTTAAGTGATAAACAAGTTGTAGGATATTTTACATTTTTGTTACGTCTAGAAACAATATTAGATATTCGATACACATACAATGAATGCACAGGTATGTGTTGGGCTCTACCTTCAGATCTGTAGGTTAAAAAAAAAGTATCAGAAGGTGAAAATTCTAAGAGAATCATACTTCCCCAATCCTTACCATTTCAGAAGCAAGACAGCCATGACTGATGCTATAGAAATGTGATTTACGCCCACACATCTTTTTATGATTTAGTTTGAGATCCATTTGATACGTGCAGGCTTTAAACTCGATTTTAAAGGTTCGTGACCAATTTTACAAAAACCAATAAGGAAATTCGAGATTTCGTTGTGTTTTCAAGTCTCTATTATAGCTTTCCGCTCTCTCTCAACATATGCACTCTTCTCACAGCAGTTAACTGTTTTGTAGCACTCGAATTGTTCGTATGCAAAATAATTTAATAAATAATAATAGCCACTAACTTTAAATAAAATTATATATTTCCTATATCTAAAAATCACACGGAAACGACCATCTTAGTAAAATAGAGTGGTAAAGAATCATCCCAATAGTCTTACTCAATAGTTTCCAAATAGCTAAACTTAAATCTGACTCACCTCAACTTGAAAATATACAGGTATCTATATCACTAATGGTAGATGGAGATCGTGTTGATTTATTTTGTTGTCTAAGAATATCACTTTGTTAAACTAGCAGCACTTCAAAAAGGAGTTAGGTTCTCTACACCACAATAAAATGCTTTTATAGAGACTGAATCCTAATTACAAATATGAGTAGGCTGTCGTATACGCGAAAAAAATATCAACTTATTTATTTTCCTATCTCCACTGCGAATAAACATATTCTCTTCTAACATTTGACAGATTTACTACAAGCAATACTGGTGATTACGTTTAGAATATGGTATAATAAAACGATAAAGTCGTTTTACTTAGTTTTAGTATGTTGTAGGTCTTATATATATAGAGATTGTGTAGATGAACAGGTATCCATTGGAATCATATTATTTAAGTACTGTGTAAGTTCCGACTTAACGCAGTTTAAACAATAGAACGAGTAAGGACTTTAACGATACCTCAAGATTTTATCGTTAGGTATTTTATATTTGCTTGGTTACTTCTTTAATTTCTAAGCCTTGGAACTGTATTAAGCCTTGAAGGTGCAATCATTCGTTAATCTACAGCACTTTTCGATGCTAAGCATGTACAGATAGAGACTCTCTTTAGGTCCTATCCCAGATTTGGCACTTAGTTAACCTATGAATATGGATGACATACTATGCTATACAACTCAGCTATTTTCTTCTCTCAAAAATAAACGTAAAAACATAAGATTAAAACTCAAAGCCGCAACTAACTGAATAAATTATTTAAATATCGTGTCATGATGATATCAATATGTCATGATGAGAGATTTGTTCACGGGTTTAACACATGCTTCTTTCACTTTTCAATCATTACCGCTACATAATTTTATGTAAGTTTATTTTTTAACGCACTAGCTAATTAAAAATAGTGTGAGTACGTGATTATTGAATGATGTTTGAGTATGAAAATATTAGAGCAGAGAAATAATTTAATTAATTAAATTTATTTTAACTAATTTCAACATAAATCTATTTCTGAGTTTTTTTTTTCTTTTTTTTGTTTTTTTTACTGAGTATGAACTAACGAAAAGCCCGGATATTAAAATTTTTGAAAACTTCTTTTTTTACGCTGAGAACTTATTGGATTATCAATAATCATGGAGCTAGATCATCGGTGTTTGTAATTGAACTTCTCCTAAACGAATAAAGACCGATTTTGATGAATTTTTTGTGCGTGTTCAAGTGAATGTGAGGGTGGCTTAGATTCACAATTCGATTAACTACAAAATATTTTTGAACTCTCCCTACCAAAAAATTGAAACTCATGAAATAAATGGTGGAAACGCACATAAATAATAAATTACCATATATAGTCATATTCAAATGGATTTATTTGCGCTTCCACCATATTTATCTTGAGTGAACAGCTATTTGAATAATATTGAGGTATTAATTATTATTATACAGGTATTGTGAATTGGTACCAAAGGATCCAGCCTGGCCGAAGGCAAATTTTAAAAAGTTTTAAGCTTTTGCAAAAATGCGTCATTTAAAATTTCCAAACAAGGGCATAAATATTAAAATGTTTAAATATTAATAATAATATTAAATTTATCATGTTTTCAGGTCTAAATATTACCAAAGAATTGAAACTTAAAACAATTTCTTAAATTAATGTTTTTGGTAAAATGTACACTAATTCTATACCCAGGAGAAAATGGTTCATCATTGAAAAAGTTATCTCTACATTTCAACTGCTATTCTAGTACAAGTTTTTAAGGACACAAGAAATGTTTATGTTGTCATGGCGTTTGTTCTCTTCGAGGAACACAAGTTAAGAGTAAATGCACAATATATGTTTTCTTATCAAGTTTTGTATGAGATATAAGTTGTTGTTGTGCTGTGTCTTCTTTGCAAGCAACATACATACTAACGTTACACCAACCAACCTCAACAAACTAACATTGAAGACGAATGGTGACTATTAATCCATCAACAACAGACTTCACAACGTTCATATTCACTAGGTTTCTATCTATTCTGGTATACAGTTTTCATACCCTTGTAAAGTGGGAGATTTTTACGGAAATAAACTGTTCATGTGAGTACAATCCTTAAGGTTCACATGATCAACTTTCTAGATAATTAAAATAACTTTCTACAGCTTTTTTTTAGGATGTACGAGTGGCAATGCAATTTTGGATAAAAGTCTTGATTTTTTTAAATATAAAGAAATCTTTTGTAAGAAACAGTTTGAAACTTAATAAAAGCGTTGAACATCGAATGCGAGAAATAAGATTTTTGATTTTAGTTTCCATCGTATTTTTCAAATATTGTTTTTGGTATTCGTTAATTTACAAACATCCACGTTCTTATATATTATTTAACCATTTATAAACCATCTTGCAAACTATCCAATTTTTTCCATATTCGACAGAACATTGTTTTGTATCTTTATATTTATTCTGTTTAAATCGCCCGATCTACTAGCAGTCAGTATATGTATGGTTATTTCGTAAATATAGCGTGTGATATTGCAAACTTAACTTATAAACATAATTGGGTAACCACAAAGTAAACTTCTCATAAGTATATCAAATTTCTTGTGACGATTGAAATTCTTAAGTTAGAAATAGCCACTTAATTGAATTACAGTTGTCTGCATACTGTTATTAAATAGTCATAAAGTTAAACTCTGTAATATAATCACTATTCTTATTCAAGATCTTTACGAGTATCAAGATCTTAAAAATAGATATAATAGTATATTGGAATTTGTTTCCTTTTGTAGATTTAGTAAATTTTCTAATTGTTATTTTATTGATAGATTTAGCGGCCAATATAGCTACGGTCCAACAAGTGAATGGTATACTTCTACGTATTTATTGAAAAAAAGGAAGTATGCATTTCCGTTTATATTCTGAAAATTAATTTTTATAATAAATAAATCATAATCGAGAGAAGAGAGCACTTTTTTGCTTACTCCATAAACCTAGGGTAGTATATCATAATAGAGTTTTTAAATGTCCCAGTCTATAAATAGATATATCCTCTGCTCTAAATAAAATGTATGCCGACTTAAACAAGTAACATAAATTCTTAGTAATCAGTTTTTCATCTTTGTTATATATTACATAAAGAACATAAGTTAAGATATTTTGTTTTCTTTCAAATTATTCTTTTCAACTACATTCATTGTACAATAATTTTAGGTCCTCAAATTTGAATTCTAAATTTTATTGTTGAAATTGAAAAGATTTTTATATTATTTTACTCAATTACGAAAAAAATCTTAATTTTCAATTCAAAATATATAGAAAATAGTGCACAAAAATGATATTCATTCGTGAATGACGATGGTGTCGTACTTAAATTTCAAAATTATTTAAGGTGTACCTGTAGACTGTAGGGTTTAAAGTGTGCTTGTTAGTTCTTGTAGAAACAAGATATATGTATCGAAAATTTTAGATTTTCAACTTGTTAGTAAGTTCTTGTATGTACTCATGCAGGTTATTTCAAGAAACAATGTATGTGTTCCGAAAATTTAAGATTTCCAACAAGTACTTGCCATCCATATAAATGTGAAGAGTTACTTAAAACAAGTGAACAAACAATTAACTGAGTTATTTGTTGAAATACCATGTATAGACAGTGTTGATAACTCTCACATTACACATATACCTATATATGTCACACATACATAACTGATAATCCCATATTATTAATACTATAAAATTTGCATCTAATGTGTGCCCTTGTGAGTAAACAGTTATGTTTACGAAAAAATGTTTTAAACAAAAGTTGTTTATTTTTTAATAAAGAACCTTTTTTTAAAAACATTTGTTCTATCTCTAATAGTTTACAAGATGGGTCTTACGAACCCAAGACCCACTTGAACTATGTTGCTCATTTACCAACTCGACCTCATTTTTTACGTCCTGAGTGCGCTGTAAAAATTTCAACTTGATATCTTTTTTCGTTTTTGATTTATCGAGTTGACAGACGGACGGACAGACTCACGGACGGACGTACGGACGGACTCACGGACGGACAACCAAAAATGGACTAATTAGATGATTATATACATCTTTACCAATATTTTTTTCGTGGCATCAATATTTTGAAGCGTTACAAACCTGTCTACTAAACTTAACATACTATGTATATTTTATATATACATGGTAGAAAAATATTAAAGGAATTACTTTTATTACTTGTCGATACTTACCGTCTTGTAACTTTTGTGACACAATGTAAAATTAAATAAATATCCGTAACACAAAATTTATTCTGTGAAACCTAATAAAATGTCAGAAATAAATTAAAACAACTAGAAAAATAATCATTTTATTTTTAAGGATTTCTATACCTATCTATCTCTTATAGAATATATTTATACGTATAAATAAAATATTTTAAAATGATAAATTTAATTAAAAAATAAACCCACTTGACTTGAGTTTTGTAGTATTAAATTGGAAAACTATAAACATGTTTATAAAATTTTGTTGAAATTGTTGTTTTCTCATGTTACAGGCAACAAACATGTCTCGTTCACACAAAACTCGTATTATCAATTAATCAATTTACCTTCAATGTTGTATAAATACGTCTTTTATACATAGTTATTGGTGTTGTTCTAGATCGTTTTGATTTGGAAATGTATTTATTTTATTTAAAGCTCACAAAATGAGTGATTTTTATGTTCTTTTGACCCCGAGAATTACAAAGAATAGCGAAATTTGAAATTTCCTTGCTAAATTTTTGTAAGTTCTCATATATGATTCAATTTTTTTTGATCTTTTAAAAAGCAAAAATCGTTTTCACATTCAAACTGTTTTCAAGCATAGTTGAGAAGAAAATTTGTTAAATTAAATTTTATATTCGGATATACACCTGTGCTAACGCAACACACATAGTTGCATTTGATAGGTTAGATTTTGTGTTTCCGAAAGTATGACAAAATACTATATCCATAAAAGAATTTTAGAGTTTTCGTAGTGATTCGATCAAATATGAATTTCATTTTGAATTTTACTATAAATATGAATTCAATTAAATGAATGGCACTTTGAATCGTTTTTGTTTAATCCATCACTACTAGGTACAAAATAGTTTTGTACGTATAAAGTTTCTAAAGTGGGCTTTATTTTATTATTTATTAATTGGCGTATACAAATATAACTGTTTAAAGCACCTTTTCAAAGTATTAAAATTATAAGTTATCTATTCCATTTAAGGATTGTCAATAGAAACTAACTTTATTTAAGACCATGATGCTGATTTTATGATATGATCATTCAAAGCTTTCTAAAAACCATCATTCTGGATCATACATCATACTGGTTTCAGGCTAATGATATTATAGGTAAGGGCCAGTAAGGTTATATTAGCTGTGCGCGAGGAACACACTTAGACCATATAGCCTATCTCGATACCATATTATGTGTTTTACCACTATTCCGATGATAATTTGATTTATCAGCTCCTCAATGATTTTCACAGACTAAGTACACCTTGTTCATGCACATACCATTAATTATTACTGTGGCGGTGGGATCGAATCCGCTAACCGCAAACGGAATTAGTTACGCTGTAACCAATTGAGTTACTAGCTAATTAATTTGATTACGAAAATTTTTAGTCCAAACAACTTTTTAATTTCGAGAACAATTGTTAGAAACATGTCACAGTAAAATGTATAAAAAAATATTGTTAAAATAAATTGAAATTAAAAGGATACAATTAATTTTCGCATGTTTCGAACTTCTCAAAGTGAAAAATATATAGTTCTTGGTTTTCTCATCAGGCGTTTTGTGTTTAAGTATAATAAGATTAAATTGTAACCACCAGCACTACCACAAACAAATTTCTGAAGGAAATAGAGCAATAGCTTTTGTATTGATGATGGAATTTTTTTGGAAAAATGACCATCGTTAAAATATATATGTATCTGTACGCTCTCTAGCGGTCGCAATTTAAGTACGATTTGAATAAAATTTGCTGTTAAAAAGGGTAAGGGCTTGATATTTGAAAGTTCAGTTTGTTAATGGGGAAAATCGACAAATAAACAAGGGGTGAGGGAGGGGGTTGCGTAAAGTACAAAACTCAAAAATATCTTTCTGTTTTTTGACCAGTTTAAAGCAAGAATGTACTCCTATGATTTTTATCTAGACGCATAGTTTTCGAAATAAAAATTCTTGAAAAATTAAAATACAATATCCTGTTTTAAGAAAAATGTGCAATTTTTTTAATCTCTGAGGAAATTTTCTTAGTTAACACAGCTCCTGCACTACGGATTTTAATTATTTTGTTCCAAATAGCATATGTTTTACGTGTGTACTTTTGCCATGTTACTAACATTTTATGGTACGCACTGTATAATATGCAATATAATAATAAATGTTTTATTAAATAAGATTTTAGAATTACTCCAGATGTTGTACAAATAATTCTCATTCGTTTTCTTTGTCACAAGTACGATAACAAATTATGATGTTATTTAATTGAAATGTTGTTTGTTGGTTCTGGCTTGTAGAGAGTATAGAGAGTATGAATGAAAATGCTATGAGTCCGCGTTTAACTATGCTATATACTTTGCCATCTTCCTGAATATGCACGTCCTAGAATATCATATATAGAAATGGTTACAGTTTTATACATTAATATAAGACAGTACTGTCTTTAACACCCGGTCTTACAAACAATGTATAAAAGGACCATTTTACAATACTATACCTATGTCATAATATCCCTATGTAAGTATATCCTTTGTTTTCAAGTAGAATGTGTGTGAGTCAAAAACACTAGTTTCCAGTTTTTTTAAATTTGTATTTTTCTGGATAGTATGCTTTAGATAATTTCATACCGCGTCTTAATAGACCGTATACGGTATACCGTGGACGGTCTAGACCGTAGACGGTATACCGTATAGACGGTATACCGTATACGGTAAGACCGTAGACGGTATACCGTATAGACGGTATACCGTATACGGTCTAGACCGTCCACGGTATACCGTATACGGTCTATTTAGACGCGGTATAAAATTATTTTTGTCCTTTTATACCGTGGGGCCCTTATACCGTGCACGGTATACTTTTTCACGGTATACTCTTTATGCCGTCGAGCCCTTATGCCGTGTGCGGTATACTTTCGTCCACGGTATACATTATACAGATGGGAAAGCGTATTTTACAGAAATGTAACATACCGTGTGCGGTATACTCTCGTCCACGGTATACACAATACAGATGGGAAAGCGTTTCTAGACGCTATACCGTCTATACGGTAAACCGTCTATACGGTATACCCACGCTCACGGTATAAAAGGCCACGGTATAAAAGGGCAAAAATAATTTCATACCGCGTCTAAATAGACCGTATACGGTATACCGTGGACGGTCTAGACCGTATACGGTATACCGTCTATACGGTATACCGTCTATACGGTATACCGTCTATACGGTATACCGTCTATACGGTATACCGTCTATACGGTATACCGTCTACGGTATACCGTATACGGTATACCGTAGACGGTATGAAATTATTTTTGCCCTTTTAAACCGTGGGGCCCTTATACCGTGCACGGTATACTTTTTCACAGTATACTCTTTATGCCGTCGAGCCCTTATACCGTGTGTGGTATAGTCTCGTCCACGGTATACATTATACAGATGGGAAAGCGTATTCTATAGAAATGTAACATACCGTGTGCGGTATACTTTCGTCCACGGTATACATTATACAGATGGGAAAGCGTATTCTACAGAAATGTAACATACCGTGTGCGGTATACTCTCGTCCACGGTATACACAATACAGATGGGAAAGCGTATTCTACAGAAATGTAACATACCGTGTGCGTTATACTATCGTCCACGGTATACACAATACAGATGGGAAAGCGTATTCTACAGAGATTTTTTGCCGTGCGAGGTTTTTAACCGCACACGGTAAGCTATAACACACGGTATGCGTTTATACAGAGATTTTCAAGCCGTACGAGGTTTTTAACCGCACACGTTAAGCTATAACACACGGTATGCGTTTATATTAAGATTATTAAGCCGTGAATGGTTCTATACCTCACACGGTAAGCTATAACACACGGTATCTTATATATTTAAACGAGCAATTCTTGTATATATATATATATATATATATATATATATATATATATATATATATATATATATATATATATATATATATATATATATCAACGATCTTGGAAATGGCTCCAACGATTTTCATGAAAATGAGTATGTAGGGTTTTTTTGGGGCGATAAGTCGATCTAGCTAGGTTTCATTTATCAGAAATGTCCTTTTATACGTCTTTTCATGAAAAATTCATCAGACATCTATTGGTGTATAACGTAGTTAATGAAATACAATGCAAATTATAACATAACAAAAAGGAGTTTATGGTCAAACTTTAAGAGTACTTGTTTGAACTCCACTGGATCAATTAGAATAGTTTCGAATACAGTAATCATTCACATGCGTCGTTTAAATCAAATTGTACGGGTTGCTTTAACTAGCATGCTTATACACATATTATTACAAAGTAAATGAATATTTTCTGACTTAATTCCTTTCTACGTGATGGTGAAGATATATCACTATTCCATTCTGTAAACGTTATGTCTTAAAGTTATGTCTTTTATAAGAACATAAGGTATTGACTTTATATTACAATCTGAATATGAAAACTATATTTACCTTCATACACAAAACGTACGACATTCATACAAAATACAATTTCAAGTACTGCATTTCAATATTAACTTTCTGTTTGATTCACATAAAATTTCATTAAATCATTTTATTTAATTTTGAGATTTAATTAAATTGGTGCGAATTAATTTATTTATAGTATTTGAATATTATAGAATTAATAAATTAATGAATTCAAATAATACTACGATTCATATATCCAGGAAACTCTCACCTGTGTTTTATATGTGAATAGGAAATTTTATGTTGCGATCAATACAAATACTTTCTCCAAAAATTTGTAACTGATTCAAATTTTTTTACCAAAAAAAATTAATTAATGTTCTCTCAAATGAGAACAAAATACACAAGTAGGATATAAATTTGGATTTTCACCCCAATTGCCTAGATCCATTTTTGTATTACATACAGTAGTCGAAATACGTATTTATATAATAAAAAAATTGATCTAGGAAATTGGCGCGTAAATCAAATTTTTTTTTATCGTTGGTACCCTGATTTGTTTTAAGTCACTAAGTTCAAGTGTTTTGAATTTAGTGAAAAGTTTTTATGTTCACAAACCTTCGTAGAAATAATTTTGACATAGATTTTTAACCGACTTAAAAAAAACGGAGGAGGATATCAATTCGACTATATTTTTTTTATTTTTTTTTTAATGTTTGTAACCTCAGAACTTTTGACTGGTGAACTGATTTTGATGATTCTTTATCTATTTAAAAGCTGTTGCTTGCCGTGTGGTCCCATTTCATTTTGATACAGTTGACAGCAGCATCCATGAGCAAACCATAAAAGTCTTAAATTTGCATTAGGTATGCACGGCAAGAGGATTAATAACTCAATATCACGATTCAGATGATTCTTTTTTAAGTGACAAATTAGTTAGAGTACTTCAGATTTACTAAAAATCACAAAATAAAAACCGACTTCAATATAAAAACTTTTAGAAAAAACAAATTAATATGCACTAAAAAGTAAAACAAATAACGATAATATAATGTAGTTAAAATGATTGTTTTTTTTGAAGTCGGTGTCAGTCGAAACATCTCTGACAGAACAGTTGGCTACATTAGCTTGGCTGACACCGACTCCAAAAATAACAATAGTTTTAACTGCATTATATTATCGTTAATTTTTTACTTTTTAGTGCATATTAATTTGTTTTGGAAAAGTTTTTCTTTGGGAGTTTTCTTATTGTTAAAAGTTTTTTTTATCATCAATAAGCATTTTATTAAAATATTTTCCAAAATTCATCCGCTACCTATCTGTTTATTGATCAATACAACAATTTCGAAACTGAAGCATGGCTATAAACATTTTATAGAAATATTTTTATAAATGGTATAGAAAATAATTTCTCATTACCTATATTTTGTCGGAGCTGCTTATAGGTGAATTCTTGGTTATTCAACTTTTCAACTTTTATTCAACTACTATTAAACTTAATTTAAGTTGCGATGCAATGCCTTATAGGTCTTTTTACGTAAGTATTTGCTGTAAAACTTTTAGGAGATAATTGTGAGTGGAAATATTCTATAAAAATACTCGAATGAGAATATCGCACTCTAAAATTAAGTTGTTAGGTGAAACAGACTACAATAGTTAATTTTACCGCTACATACAACGTAACGCTTAAATTCTCATACGTTTTTCTTAATTCTTTAGTGTGCCGTAAAAGAATAGTTTATTTCACTTGAACACATACAAAAAGCACGATATCTATCTCTGTTTATCATACAATGTTATTGTGTGACGTGCGTTTATTTTACAAATATTTTCACAAACAAATTCTCGATTTATTTGATAAAATCAACAATGTTAAAACGAACGACATCAGAATGGCATCTTCATAACATTCACATACATAAAAATACCGAATGGGTCTTCAAAAAGATTTAAATCTACATTAAAACTTTAGTATCAGTGAGTGAGTGAGCCAAATCTAAAATGAAAATCTTCAACGAACTCTTAATAGTATAAGAAAAGAATTTGTTTTTATATTTGAAATGGCAGTAAAACTTGTGTTGTTGATGGTAATTGTGAATCTAAATTATCCAATTACCATTCAATTCAATATAATATATATATATATATATAAATATAGGGTGTCTTGTTACTTAATGTGCCCAGTTTAAAAGCGTATATTTTGCAAAATCGCGTCAAAAGAGCTTCTTAAATTTTCCAAAACCCAATACACAACAATAACGGGCATTACTGAATCTAATTGAAAATAGAAATGATGTAAGTATAGTTGTTATAATTATCGATTGAAAACCGTTGCTCGCGTTTTTGGCCATTTCAAGCGTTATAAAGAAATAACACCATCTAATATCCTAGGCCCAACTCATATACCATTTGACCTCACACTTTACACTATCTTGAGACACTCATACTGAGGCTTTAACTCAAGATATTATAACGATTATGATCATTGGTTGTGAGAAATATTATTTGGTTAAATCTCAGATTCCCATCATCGTTGCTACATAGCCGTAAAAAACCGTAAAAGGGTACAATCAGAGTACAATTTCACACATAGAGCTAGGCTACATGATATTGCTTTAAATTACAAAGTATAGAGTTTTGAAAGAGTATTTGACGTTTCAAAAGAAACTCTCTTAAGTTTAAGTGCCAATATAAAATGTATCTTAAAATTCCTTATAAACAATTTTTGATGAAATTCGAGACGGATAATTTTTGTGGTGGTCATTGAAAGCATTGGAATATTTTCGGTGAGGTTTGTTTTAAAAAAATTTCAGTGAAATCTATTGAATCTCGGTAACAAAAAAATGAAAAATGTCTTATGAATACAACATAATGCTTCTTTTTATTTTCTTTTCAATAATAATCGACTTGGGCAACTATCTCGAAGAAAAACGGCAAACACAATTTTGAAAGATAAGGAAAAAACTCAAAAACTATGCCAAAAAATTGAAGTATTTTTAAAAGATTAAGGACTTTTGGAACATATTGTGTATTGTATTCTTATAGTTTCTATTCTAAATGCTCTTAGAGTATTACAAAGTATTTTATTAATATTATATGATCATTTAAAAAGTATTTTTGCTATATTAATTTGGCGCCAGTTTTCGAAACTTTTAGTAAATTATAATTTCATAGTATGTAGGAAATTTTATTATATTTATTAGAAAATTTTATTATATTTTATAATAAGTTTTTTTATATTATATACCCATTAACTTTAATAACTCTAATTTTGGATCTTAAATTATTTTTTTGTTTTTAAAATACTTAATTGTTCAGATTGATGATCTTTTCTATTTTATAAAAACAAAATCATCATGTAAATATTTTTGCTTAATATTTTTATTTTGGAAAAAATACAGAGTGATGCAAGTAAAACTTAATTAAACAACCGATGCAGTTTCAATTTAATCAAAAGCAAGAATAAGCTATTGTAATTATTGGACAAAGGAATTTACAATCCACAAGCTTTCATTTTTAATTATATTACTGTTTCTAACTTGCAGAATTCGAGTCAGAAATGATGCATCACTTCTAATTTCTGAGAATTGTGCCTTAATTACATTAAAAAACTCGATGTGATGGAGATATTAATTAATATATTAGATTCAAATTAAGCAAATAAAGATTTATTAGAAATGTTAGCTCACATAGATAATTAAAATTTCTCCTGAACAGAAAGATTTAATCCAATGAGATTTTTCAGCTGTAGTTTTATAATATATATTATCCCTTTTCTTGCTATGCTTTCACCAATATGTGTTGTTTTCTGTAAAACCTGCAAAAAAAATGTTTAAAAATATTATTTCGATTATTACTACAACTGGTACAGTTATGACATATATTATTAGATATATATACTCTTCTAAAATCCCAAGTGTCATTAAAAAAAGGTAGATGTAAGCACGAAATAGTCACACGTTAATTAAAGGATAAACCAAAGCTATCGCGTAGGGTATCAAAGTAAAGGTAATTAAATAGGATTTACAAATTTGCTTAACAAGTTTTAATATAGTATAATAAGAACGATACACTAAAAAAGAAAGACCGGCTCAAATTTTCCCAATAATTGGCCCCGTCTTCGATTATTAATTTTTATTTTTATTATGATGGATGGGGGCAAGTTGCGTAATTAAGGGAATTTAGATCTCAACTTTGATTTTTTTTTGAAAGTTTCACTATTTTTAACCTCTTGCAGTTTTTCCTTATTCAGTCTCTTAAAGCGTCTACAAAGGCGAGGATAAAAATATAAAAAATAACTAAATCCATTAAAAATGATATGAATAATGTCTTTTCAATATTTTGTAAATAAAATTAATGAGTTATACTTTAAACGAAAAATATTTGTCACAAAATATTGAACCAATCATATAACAATATGCTGTTAACTATAAAAGATCATTTATAAATTTCATCCGAAAATATTCTATATCCTATTTTACAATTTAATAAGTTTAAGAAGATATCGGTCGGTTGGTCGATGAGCTTGAACTGTCCAAACAATATGTGTGTCGTCTATATAGGTAGGAAGGTGGATACACACTCATATCGTGAGGTATCGAACAAATAAATACAAGTCTTATCACACAAACATTGTTAACAAGTTGTGTTGTAGCCGGTAATCGGTCTAGAGGGGCCGTGTCATGCCACAAAATATATATATCTATCTATATATGATGTGCTTGTTTGTTTCTTATTCTTGTTTCTTCTACAACGACTATATTCACTATCATCGAATCCAATCTACTTCACTTTATATCATATAAACGCCTTAACTCCAAACAAACAAAACCATAGATACAAATCCGTTTATTTCAACATCATTTCAACTTCTTCCATTTATATTATCGTACTCATACTATCACTTAATACCCACTAAATATTTCTCCACCTACTTTACTATTCCTTACTACTACTTTTGCCAACGAATACTACTAGGGTTTACTTCGTTTGCTTCGTTTGGTAACAGTTTCTCAAACTCATCTTCACTTATCAAAGATTACGTCACAAACAAATAAATAAACATTAAATAGTTGTCGTATTATATATGTATGTGTGTTTGTGTGTTTATGTGGTTCCTACGTGCCTAAAGGATGATACGTTAGAATTATATAAAATTGAGTACACATAAGTAAATACGTTTATTTGTACATAATAAATTAATAAGCCCTTTATGAGAAAAAGTGTTGACTTTCAGATGCATGTACAGCTAACAACTTTCAAATTGGTACCTACATAAAATGAAATTTTATTAGATATAATTTGCGTAAATCATTTTATGAACGCACAAATAACTAAAGAACAATTATTGTCGCTTCAATGTTTAAAAACTATTCCACGTCTATTTTGAAAACGGAATCGAATGGTCAAACAGTACTCAACTTTATTTATGTTTTTAATGGGACTACACATTTTAAGTAGCAGATACTTGTTCTTTGCCGCAAGAAAAGCAACTTTTGGTTGACAAATTTTATCGGAAAAATTCTTTCCTGTATTTTTACAACAAAAGAAATAAATTAAATAAATATTATCTTTCTCCCTAAATTTTTCGAATTTATTATCAAAATCCGTTTGATCTACCCAACTAATATAATGTAATTTTATTCCTGATAAAAATGAGGCTTAGGTTTCTTTCGTGTCTTATGATTGCCTTGCAGCCAGAATTATTAGCAATGTGCTTTTAAGATCTTGTTTGTACATGTTTAGATGAGAAGATGAATTACGGAAAATAATAAATTGTAATTTAAAAAACTAAAAAACACGGTTTATTGATTAAAAAGTGGATAATTATTTTTATTTTTATTGTAATTGTAATTTGATATAGTGTAATGTAGTCTTATATAGCTTTTTATTTTAATTGTAATTGTAAGTTCAAAGCGTGGAGTGCTCACTACATCCATTCTTTCAATTAGCTGATTTGTACGATATCGACCACCTCACGCTTTGAATTTTACATTACAATTAATGTAGCTTAGTTAAAGATTGTGTACGGCTTGGATAACAAAGTGAAATTGGGGAAAAAAAATTAACGTCACTGGGTTTTCATCTGACGCCCATTCGCATGTGGCCCGAGCATCCTAATACTACACAGTCGATGTTGTAATACTTTAGGAAATATTACAATTAATATAACAAGATAATATTATTAAAGTAATAAATATAAGATCGTTTATCCTAAAGATCGTGATCAGGATACAAGGATCAAATTATTGAATTATTGCGTAAATTTCTAATCGAATTTTCTTCCGACAATTAAAAGTAGGTGAAATTTGATTTCTAGAATTTTTGAAGTGAGAACTTCTAGAGACATGTTAGACGATATGTAATATATGTATAATAATTCGGTAAGGTCGAACATTATGGTTTCTCGTCACCAACATGCCACGAATATAGCTACAGATAATAATTAATGATGCACAATAAACTATGAAGTAAGTGAGTCTGATCTTTGGTAACTTCTGATTACTGTTCACAATTGGCGATTTTTTTATTATTTTTAATAGTTTTTTATACACACGCTTATAATTTCAATTTACAATTTATGAAATTTGAATTACTTGTACTATATAGGTAATGAATTAAAACTTTTATAAAAAATCACAATTTAAATTTTCACTTCAGTCGTCAGTAGGTACTCATGACTGCCTCCTATTTTTTATATTAGTTGTTAGCTATAAGGGAAGTTAATAAAAGCGTGTTACAAACAACAAGCGTTGCTACGGCAATATGTTTTTTACATAGCAAAGTCGCATACATCGAATGTACGTCACATAGCTCGTCACTTACTAATAACCTTGTTACATTACTGGCTCTCATGTTTCCCTTTACATCACTGTTTTGATGCGTTCAGTGTTCTTTAATTTTTTAACTTATAAACTTTCTATATAACAAATGCAGTAGATCAACATATACAAACAATGAATTCCCAATTTACCTCTCATTCTTACAGTTTCATAGGAGATAAAAATATTTTTATAAGAATTGAAAACGATTTATTAAAAAGATTGTAATAATATTTATTATATAGCTAAATGTATAGATATATTGGTTGTTAGTATCTTTGCTTGCTTGCTTGTTGGTTGAGAATAATATTGTGACAGTGGTCAGCATTAAATACCTCTTTCTCTTTCGATATAACTTTGTTATTATAAAAGTTGAATTAGTTTTTTATTTAATGTGAGTTGTCTGTCTGTCTTCAACTCTAAACTAACCAGTAGTTTGTGGAATAGAGTATCTATTTATTATTATATACAGTGGTCCCCAACATGTTCCAAGGTTTTACAAAAATATGTACATCAATGGATCGTACTTCAAAACATTACAATTCAGACATAAAATATTACAAATTAGGTATACATATGCGATAACGCCGGAAATTGCAGAGAAGTTGGTGATGAGTCGAAAACAAGTGATTTTGATAGATCTTTGTTGAAAGTCTGTCTTGGTCTCGAGACATATAATGTGAAAAGGAACACTAAGACGCATACTGTGGTAAGTATACTATACGTAAGAGACAGCTACTCATCGTTTTCTAGAGACTTGAGAGCGCAATAAGGATAAAATTTCCAAATCAAAGAAAATTGCCTAGCAAAACCTACATTTGAAACATTGTCGTTAAAATGCTCGCTTATAATAAGGAGTTATCCTTGATCTCTTAACGTGTTCAGACATGTTCTAACATATTTATTGGTCAACCTCATTGTCAATAATGTGTTGAACGCATGGTTTTTATTCAAGTTTCGTTACTTTTTGTTTGAAAAGCTTTCAACTCTTTTATGTGTAAGGTGAACAAATAAAAGGTCTTTGGTACTATTTTGATGAGTTAATCTTCGAGTTTTTAATAATAGCTTATGTTCTAAGTGATTTATTCACAGAAGACTAAATTTAACGTAGAGTCTCTTAGAAATAATTGTCGCTCATTAGAATGTCTTGTAAATCGAATTCACTTTATACAGTCATTATGCTTCGTTGAATAATAGTTATATTTTTTGCTTATTGCAAAGAATATCTAATTTTAGCCGGAAAAATTATGGACTCAATTACAAAACGAAAGAAAATGCTAATATTTTCAAAAGTCTACTGTTGCATCAAATTTAACAATTATCTGAGTAGACATAGTGATACAGAAACTCAGAAAAGCACAATGTACACTACTTTGTAAAACTCTTAGAACTATTAATTAAAAATAATAATATTATCCCCAAATTTTTCAAGCTCTACTTTATAGGTTTCTGTATCTTATTATTTAAGTTTAAAACAATTGAATTTGTTTGTGTCAAACAAATAAATACTCAAGTAATTCCATAGACAGATACATAAATATTATCACAATCTGTGATTAAGATTATACTTAACTTAATATGTGATTACTTTTACATATAATGAAGACTCATTGTTGTGAAATATAAATTAAAGTAATTTACAAAATATGTAAAACTAATTTAAATATAATCAAGACAACAACAAAACTCGATTATATTGTATAAATAAGTGTAAGGCGGCTTAAATATTTATTTTACGGTGTAGATTATGTTTAAATTACAATTATAAATAAAATAAATACGAGAAATAAGACGGATTTTTTTTCTGTTCTTATTTATACAATGTTCGATGAGCGATATTTGATTTGTACAAGTACATTCATACAATATTTTAGTAAAGTCTATTACATATATTATCTATTATCTATTATTTACTTCATTAATTAAATGGTGGAAGCGCATACAAAATTTATTTTATTATTATTACAACTTACTATGTGTTTTTAATAGTATTGAGTTATTATTTATTATTATTCAGGTATTGTTAATAGGTAATTATGAGAGCTAAATGCGAACGCAGCGAGCACCACTGTCGAAGGTCAGGCTGTGACCTGTCCAATGGATAGGAGTAAAATTTGGGTTTAGAGGGATATAATGGAGTTTAGAGAGATGGGTTTTAAAAAAAGTATATCAGAAGATTTTATTTCGTTTGTTTTATATATATTGCAAAAATGGCGTTACAGTGCTTTTAAGGTTTTATAATTTTCAAAATTTTATGAAAACCAGACTGTCCTCGAATAAGATTGAAAAATTATTATAAAAGATTGTTTCCAGAATAAAACATTTGATAATTTCATGTAACTTATTATTCTGGTGAATTTATTAATTTTCTTTGCATAAACTTGGAGACATTTTGATTATACAGTGTTTAATTTTGGTATTCAATATTTAGGTCTTACATTCACCATTTATTGGTGGGAACATAATACCTCTAAATTATTCAAGAAAATTTGCGTAGAAGGTTAAACGCAAGATGAAAAGGTTTTTACTCTTATAGAGAGCTTCTATTATATTTTTCACAACAATTAGTGAACCATATTCACATTTCAAGATTTTTATATCACAATTCGTTTTAATTTTTAATCTTTTGTACCAATCAAGACAACTTGTTTTTATATGTAACGGTCCATATTTATGACCTTCTATCTATCTTCTAAGATAAATTTACATCTTAAATTCAAATATAATAATATTTTTGGAAAAACCTCGAACAAAAATGTGTTAAATGTGTTAAATTTTCAACTGGTATTCCGTCTTGTAATGTATGTATTTGAAAAAGACAATACATGTACAATTAAAGTATATTAAATAATTTGACTTGTTTCAAAGTAATTATATTTTATCACAAATTTGAATCTTTTATTTATTTGAATGGATAGGTTAATGTATTATTAAGTTCATTAATTGAGAGTGTTTTTTAGTCAGCTTCCACTTAAATACAAATAGGTTTCAGCAGGTCGACAACTTCTTGTTTTTAAGATTTGGAACAGAAAATTGAATCGAAGAATGGAACATAAAATTGAACAATTTCGTCTTTTCACTTGCACTCTTTTTGATTTTTCGTGTGTTCTTAATCTACAGCATGTCGGGAGATCTGATCTCTTCGTTTGTAAAACTAATATTTACAGTAATATTAAATTTACGAATATTAAAGAACATGTGTCTCGATAATTTAAAAAGAAATAAACGTGGACAAATAATTTCCAAATACATAGCTTCTGGATTTTGTAAAAATACGCATTGAGGGTACTGATGTCAAATTTGTTTCCCTTAAAATATAAAATTCAAGGGAAGACAAAAAAAAAATTGGATTGGGTAAACGTGGACGAACCGTTGCCTAACAAGTGACATTAAAATTTCTATTTGTATTCACTATTTTTAACCCCCGAAACAAAAAAACGGGTGTTATATGTTTGATCTCTATGTGTGTGTCTGTCTGTCTGTGGCATCGTAGCGCTTAAACAGATGAACCGGTTTGAATTTTTTTTATTTTTTTTGAAAGGTAATTTATTGTAAAGTGTTCTTAGATACGTTTAAAATGCCAGCTAAGGATTCCGTACCCGAAAAATTTGTCAGGGTTTTTTAAATTTTGTAAATTTCACTTTGTAATCATCCACGCATACTGCTTGTTTATTAAAAAGGTAATACTAATTATTATGGTCTATAAAAGGTTTAAAAAAATAATTTTTAAAACTGAATGAGAAAGATAGAGGACAGACAGATATAAAAGAAAATTTACACAATTTAAAAACAAAAACAAAAAACATATAGAAACAATAGAAGTAAATAAAATATCAAAAACAATGTTAAATAGTTTGTACGTAATAATAATAGTACTCTAAGTAGGATACATATGATGGTTGGCTTCTTTTACTATCTGATTTTGGCATCATCACATACCATGTATAAAAAAGTATATATTGCAGGTATATTATAAAGACATTTTTATATTATCATACCAGTCAAATTATAAAACAAGGTACATAACCTCATTATCTTTGTCTTAGGGATGTAAGGTATCTGAGGTAAATAAGACCCACATTTGAAATTTCGAGGTAAAACAATGTCATTACGTACCGCAGTCGTTCACGTCGTTCTTGTCAGTGACGAACGAAGCTTTTTTTAAGCAACATTTTACTATGTAGTTTAATTTTTTGACCTAAGAAACGGAAGCTGTTTGGATGTATTCATATAAAACGTACTCACCCGTTTTGTTTGCTTATCATATGTCGCCTAAAATACAATTAATGATATAGGTATATATTATTTTTTCTTTTATTACATTTTTCTTTTTTTTTTGTATAAGAGTTATATTTTTCAATATTTTTAAAAACTTTACTTTTATTTTCTTTGCACTACAAGAAAATATATAGCTGCCTTATTCTAACTATATGCTTTTTGTAGCATTTTAACAAAACCGTCTATTTGAAGTTGTCTAGCCTAGACTTTGCTTGAGTCAATCTGTAGCAATACATGCATACTGATTGGAAATATCAAGACTTCAAGATTGTAAAGAATAACCGATAACAATTCTTCTATGATGCTAAGAATTCTACGTCGATTAAAGAATTAAAGAAAATTATATCCGACACACAAAACTAATTTAAGTATTAAAGGAAAGCTTGAAATACTATTTATTTATGTAGCCGAAATTAAATTACAAATCCACTAAATCGAAAATTAATTTTAAATTTCGTTCTGTACATAGTTTACAGTGCGTACATTACAGACTCCAATTAATAATTTCCTTGCGGGCAATTACGCTTTGAAGTTGATACCAATGTACCGAATTTTAGCTATAAGGATATGGGTAATGTCGACTTCAAAGCGTAATTGGTCACAAATAAATTTTTGGAATCGGTTGTTTAAAATTAATTTTTACTTTAATTTATGAATTTGAGAATAAACTAATATAAATTTTGATTCTATTTCTAACCTTTAAGAATCTAAATTGACTATTAAAGCAATCCGAAGAACAAGCTCACGCTATTTTTTGATTTGCTAACTTCAAAACCAGCTATTTGTCATAATAGAATAAAATGGTTCATACAAACCCGCCCTTTATTTCGTGGGCAAGGAAAATATTGATAGAAGTAATCATTTAAAATTTTTTTTTGTGCTCTTTTTTTTAGTAAACATTTTTTTCTTATGATTTTGTGAAACAAATTGCTAGTTACATATTTTAACATTTTGCTGGTTTGATAGTTATATACATGCCGTGACACTTTATAATGCAAGTTATATGTATCTATATGTAGTTAGTCCGACCGATGTGTCGACGGCTCCCTTAGGAACCCTTTACTGTACCCTCTATATATATATATTGTATGTGTTCTTTTGGACTATGTTTATCACACTTTTTACTTTATAGTTAACTTTATTGTTTTGTGGTTCTTCATTCTACAATGTTTATTTTAATAGTGGCTGTATTATAATATCTTGTAGTAAAATCATAGCATACACTACCACATATATAGGTACACAAGTTATGAAAGAAGGTGTAAATATGAATTTTAGAGGCTAAGCTTCTAATTTTCTGATTCAGTTAATTAACTATTGTATTCTTTGATAAATTAAATAAAAACTAACCGTAAGAGCGAGTTATTTAGATAACTTCACATTATGCTACATGACTTTGGCGAAGTATGTTCTTGGATCATTCTATTAAGTTCTCACATCTTGCAAAAGTACATTTCAGATCTATTTTAAACAAATCTATTTTTAAATCAGAAATCACAAATAAGTCCGATAAATTAATACCCAAAGTATCATAGTTAGGTTAGATTTGCTCCTGTAAAACTGTATTTTCGTAGGTATCTCTAAGTTCAATTTCAATTTTCATAGTGAATACTATCATTTTCTGTCAGAAAGTTAATAGCTATTCAAAACAATAGTCTGTTAATTTTCAAATGTTTTGTGTAGTATAGTTTTCTCTCTTATCTTAACTATCTATATATTCTGTTTTGAAAAGTTTACGATGAAAAAAAAGAAAATATTTTATGTTATATAATAAAGCTATTGAAAAGAAAATGTAGTTAAGCAAAATGCCGTGAATGATTTTTTACTACTATAATTTTTAAATGACAATAAATTGTTCATTTAGAATTTTTAATAACTTAGTTTTAATTGCATTTAAATTTTGGCTTTTTTGAGGGGAAATAATTTAGAATAATTAAAATCCCAAAAGGGTTTTAGCAAAATGCTAGCGGTTTATTTCTTTTTCCTTTGTTTGTAACATCTATAAAGGTTCTATTTTAAACAAATAAAATTTTCAAAAAAAAAAAAAAAATGAAAAAAAAATTGTCTCCGGTTCCTTCAATTATTCATAAAATACTATTATTTAAGAAGTTTCCTCTATGTTTTTTTTTTTATTGTACACCTCTGAGACGAAAGACATTTGAAAATGATGAATTTTCAAAAAGAAATATCAAGCAAATCAGAGGGTCTACATAAAACCGAAAAGCATGGCCTTGAGACAAAAAATTTTGGGGACCTCTGACCTACACTTTAAACATTTTCGAAGCCACACCTTTTACAATAATCCCAAACATTATAAATATAATATTGAAAAATAATAATAATATGATATTATTTATAACATTGATTTATCGATGATTTTATTCAATAGTTTTCGTATTTTTATCTACTTATGTAAAAGAATGTATTGTAAAAAATATTAGAATATTTATGATTTGGTGCATATTGAATTGTGTTCATGCATACAAAATAATAAATAAGAATCCACTTTTGTACAATATCAGCAAAATTTTACAATAACACAGATCATTGAATCTATTATTGTAATGTTTATAAGTTTTGACATATATTATATAATACTTGATTTTGTGTTGTTGTTATTATTATACTCAATAATACTTCTAATATAAGATCGTTAGTCCACAATGATGCAAAATTTGGATCAATGAAGCAAAGTTTAGTCCCAAGTTTGTAGCGCTTAAAAATATTGATGCTACACACAAAATTTTGGTATAGGTGTTTATAAAATCACCTAATTAGTCCATTTCCGGTTGTCCACCCGTCCGTCCGTCTGTCAACTCGATAACTCAAAAACGAAAAAATTTATGAAGCTGAAATTTTTACAACGTACTCAGGACGTAAAAAGTGAGGTCGATTTTGTAAATGAGCAACAAAGGTTCATTGGTTCTTGGGTTCGTAGGACTCATCTTGTACCGTGTGTAAAAAATATTCCTTATAAAAAATTAAACAACTTTGTTTGAAACATTTTTTCGTAAACGTCACTGTTTACCCGTGAAGGCGCAAATTAGGCGTAAATTTTATAGTATGTATTATATAGGAATATCAGTTATGTATGTGTGACATGTATGTATGTGCAATATGATTGAGGAATCAACACTGTCTATGCACGGTATTTCAACAATTAACTCAGTCAATTGTATGTTTTCACTTGTTTTTGTCTGCCTTTGATTATAGAGAGAGTTCAGATTCAAACACATATAAAATTACAGGAATTTTGTAATAATCGAAATGGTTGGAATTTTAATTACGCATAAACTCAAACATTTTCAACAATTAAATAATGTTCCCATCTTTTTTTTGCAGGTAATGACATGACTGTGGGTTTTTTTCGACACATTTGGAAAATTTGCTTTTCATAAATTTCATACTAGAGTCACAATTCAAATATCTTTTTTCAACAATCTTTCTTTTATCAATTCTTAATTGAAAAGCAGAAAGAATAAAACAAATTTTGCTTCATTATGCGTTCACGGTCTGTATGTATAAGTAATATCAATAATGGTATATGATGATAATATCGAAAACGATATAAGAATTGTTATAGATAAATATTATTTATAAAAACACTTGTATTCGATTTTAAAATAATATTTTAAGCTTTATTTCAAGTACTATTAAGTCTCAACTATGTTTTTAGCAATTATGTTCTTTTTTTTATTCAAGTTATGATAAAATTTTTAATGCCTACACAAAATTCACTTGAGTCAAGTAATTATTACTTGAACTAAAGATATAAAAACATTGAAAAAATCTTTTCTCAGTTTTAAAAACATAAAATAAACAGCTGGAAGAGGATTTAATCCAAGACTTAAAAAAGATTGTACAATCAAAAAAAATAGATGGTAGGCAGTCATGGGCACTACCGACAGAAGTTTATTAGACAATTTATTATAGTATGAATAATTACAATTTCATAGTTTGATAATTAAAATTATTAATGTACTGGTTAAAACTTGCCAGGTTCGCTGTGACTGTCTATACTAATGATTAGCGAAATCAATATTGATTTTAATGAAAGCAACGACAATCTTACCTTAAATGTTTTTTACAAAATAATTCAGAATCCAACAAACATCACTAATCAGAAGATTTACAAACTATGGAGGATATAATGCAGATTTCTACATTTAATTAAATAACCAAATTGCACAAAATGAAGCTTAAATACAAAAAGGTCATATGAATAATTTTTAAGTGTAATTATTTTGTTTATTCGTTGACTGCAGAACCAAAATTGGCACCAGGGAAAAAACTTGAAAATATAGGCAACATGATTACATAATTGATGATATTTGTATAAAGCTTGATGATATTTGTGTAAAAACTCATATTAATAACACAATAATAGATATGCTAGCAGCATAATTTTTAGAAGAAAATCAAATATGCCCACTTGTTTGATGAAACGAAACAATTAAAATATAAATATAAAAACACAAAACTTTGTGGTTTATTTTTAAACCACAAAATTAAAAATCCTTTAAGAAACAAACGTTCAAACGAAAAATATTGGATAAATAAAATCTTCCTTCCCCAACGTTCCTCTGAAAAATTGTTGTGCAAGCCCTTTATAAATTCGTCTAGACATGTAAAATATTTATTTAACAAGAACAATTACAAATATTGTAACGGTATTAAAATATATATTTTGCATATATTTAATTAAATTTTCTTAAATAACTTGGAATAGAATTGAAAACAAATAATAAATACAAAAACCAATTGGTATATCTAGAAATAAAAATATGTTTACACGCTGCAGTTCTAATATTTTACATTATTCGAGACATTTAATTCTTTTTCATATGCATACAAAATTTATTTATAAATCGATATATATTTTTTTATTATTTGTTCATTCTTCCAAAAATTTGTTTTTGGGTATGTAGTTATGTAAACAAGGACCTCCAAATACTTTATTGTCACAGACTTAATTTTTTCGTATTTAAATGAGGGCATTATATATGAAACATTTTAATTGATTGGATAAAAAGTGTGTGAACTTAAAATTATAAATTTTAATTATTTGTGTGAATCATGAAATTTTGGTTCGAATGTACTATATTTATTACTAAGTGTTCTTCAATTCATTCAATTAACAGTCATTAGCAAAAGTACTAACTGTATCTTATCTAAAATGTTTTCATTTTGGCTTGCAGCATTTCATCAAATCGAGAAATATCGTGTACCAACTCGATTAAAGTAAAACCTTGGCAGATGTTAAAAAAAACCCATTATTGGGCTGCATTAAAGCATTTATTCTAGAAAGTCCAGAATTCTGGTTCACCATCGAAAAAGACCACAATTTTTGCCCATTTTTTTTAATTTCGGGTAGTTCTTTGACATGAAATATGTACAGGAGTACGTATAATATAAAATTTAGCATTCTATTTTGAAAGCGAAAGCTGATTCGACATTTAAATAGTCAGTTTTGATCAAGGCATAATTTTGCAAGGAATTTTCACTACCGAAAATGAGTATTGGATGCTGTTGTTTCAGGTTTTAGCGAAGAAAGCATTAATCAATTATATTAATTCACTATTTATAAATAGTAAGTAATCATCAGGTGGTCTAAATTGGAACTACTGAAAAGCGGTCCACTTACTGATTAATAGATAGTACAAATTTTTATCGCCAATTTTATTGGGCTTGGTAATTACGAGTTTGCCATCTGGTAGTCAAAATTGTAACTACTAAATTCGGGTTTTCTTCTGATTTTAATTACTTAGTATGAATTATTATCGCCAGTTGGCGAGTTGCAACTCCCAGTTATCAATGGTCACCGTGAACCCAACTATCCTGAAATTTTTATTCTTGATAAAGGAAGAATCGTTTTCTTACCTTCCTCTATTCAGCTAAGAAAGATATTCGCCAAAGTCATTTTACTTCATCAATTTTTAACTGTAATATCCGAATCATCTTGAATGAAAACTGTATCCAATTTACTTGAAAGATAAAAAAAGCAATATGCAGTAAATATAAATAATAGCAGTTTAATTTTCTTGCAAATAATATATAAATAGTAATACACAAATATTTATTTTATTAATTTGTTACATTTTATGGTTAAATATTGGCAAGTAAAAGAATTTTTTTTATTTGGTAAAAGAATCTCTCAGAGTTTACATAAAATTACAATATGTTTTCATTTTTTTGTATGCTTTGGAAGCAATAACACTTAAAATAAACATGTCTTAATAATTCATATTATAATATGCTTTGAATCTGTATTTTTGTATATGGATGTACATGCTATTAATATATCTTTTTTTATTACATAATGCGAATACAACAATAGAGTTAAAATCAAATAGCTCAAAATATGAAGCCCCACAGGGGGTACCAGGATAAACTTTAATATAGTTTTTTAATAATAGTAGCTGTTCTGGAGAAATAGTGAGATGAGGATTTTATCACCAAGAATATGAAAGTGAATTTTAAGTTATTCTTTGTTAAAATACGTCTTTGTTAAAGTCAACTTAAAATAAATACCTCATCAAAATTAGAATAAAAAAATAGATACAGGACCTGCAAAAGTGTAAAAAATGCCAAAAGATTTAAATATCAAAGGATTTCGATTTGCTTGTCCTTTTTTATCAAAACTCGATCTTCAAACAAAGTGAGATTTCAGGCCCTAAGGTTTATTTAATTCTGGGAAAACTTCATCTACTAATTTTAATTCAATAAATTTTTCAGTCGTTGCATCGCGAAATATGGATACATAGGTAGAAATAGGACAATTGGCCACCATGGACCATAGTGGATTATTATTTTGATATTGAAATGATGACCACTCCATTTTTAGACGTGTTTCCTTTCACGTGAGCGGGTATATATTTATTTCATATTTGGAGCCATTTCGCAAGATTATAACAGATTTCATTCAACGTACGTTACATGGGAGCTACATCATTATTACTATTGAACTTTTTTTTTCTTAAATTGCCCCGAATTTTAAATTGTCATGGCGGCTTCCCAGATAATATAGCGGTTGATGATTCTACTATATATTTTTTTCCAAAATAACTGTTTACTAAGGCTGTCACAATGATCGAGTGGCAAATTCCTAGTTTTGCATGCATAGAAATTAAATACATACATAAAAGTATTTATAACGATAAAATTGACTAACCCGAATTGAAAAGATTAATTCAAAATTATGGTAATTTTCAATTACAATTTTGAAAATTAATTTGGCCCTTACATGCATGCCTAGACACATTTCATCAAGCAAATAATATTGAATGAAAAATTTAACACATTATCTAGATGAGGAAATTAAATTGTTCTGCTTAATTAAAGCTCCAAATTGATATAAGAATCCGTTCGTATGTATCAACGTATGTATGTCTCGTACACTCTACATATTTAACAAATGTATTAATGACCTATTTCTTAATTCGATAATAATTATAAATGTACGTTACGCCAATATTTACGGATGGAGGTTAACGCTATGAATTGGTATGATTCAAGCATGTTAAGTTGGATTAAGGAACCATGATAGTTAATACTAACTAGCTTGTTTTTATCCAACCCCTCGCCAAAGTTAGCAGAATTCAAGCAGTTTGTTATATTTGACATCGAAGTAGTAATTGGTGCTATATTTTTATGTTAATCACAATAACAAGAACCTTGATAACTTGTTATCAAAAAAAACGAGCGGTGTCGTGAGACTCCCGGTAGGAAGAATCTTCCTATCATATCTTCGTATAATATAAATGTTGCGCTTTTTTTATTTTTTTGCTGGTTTGAATGACTGATTATGCACTTGTTCGACTTGGTAACATCATTTTACGCTCTTTTTCTTCTGTCTATATTTATTCAAATATTCGGTGCGATGACAGCAAGATAAAAATTATTTGAAAATAAAAATAATTTTATTAGTAATTAATTTAATAACAATGCTTTATAACAGACATTATAAATACCGAATTACTCAAGTAGCCACGAGAATGTGAAGATGAAATTTGCTTTAACTCGCCTGGGTGTCTCGCGTTTTCATTGATTCGTATATGGATAACCGCTGTGTTACGACAGTCAAGCAAAGGGTGACAGATAAGACAACACAAGTATCACACCCACATTCTCGTGCTTTGCCCGACTTCTTGCTACTTCGCGAGAACAAGGAGGTCATTAAAGATAAATTATGGGAACTGAAATATTTGAAATTCGCCCCAATGCCTTGATAAATTTTTGTATAAAAGAAAGACATTTCTCTTGACATTTTAACGAAATTTTCCATTCTAAGCCATAAAATCTTTCAAGGCAAAGTCATCTATGACTAAAGTTAATATTTCTTTTGTAACAATATATAACATATTTGAAGTCTTTTTTTTTATCAAAAAAATATCAATGTCCATTTTGTTAAGCCTTAAACAGTTACGCAGTATACATACAATTAAGGATTCTATAATTTGAAACGTTGACGTAACGTACAAAATACATAACTTATACTATAGGAAAAACCAATATTCTACAATATATTTATAAGAAGTAAGTGTAAATTGTACTTAAAGTTATGATTGCCAATCAAATACTTACATTCCTACGTAAATAGATAAAATAATCGAATATTATACGAGAAGACGCCACCAATGATTGTAGAAGAGAAAGGTAGGTAGGAATGTAAACCATTTTCTCGAATTGGCAAACTATATACGTACGACGATGCAAACGTATATTTATGCAAGCCGTGTTAAATACCACCTTCAAAGAACAGACTAATAATTAATTTGATGATGTCATATTTGAATAAATATTAAAGTTTATCTGGTTTTGTTGTATCGTGGGATAATGAATTAATTCCCACAGTCATCATCACTTTATATTGGAAATGCTTCACTTTCATTAGCCGCGAAGGGTATAAAAGACATTTTCAAAGGTACCCTTAAATAAATTTCAAAAAAATCGAGAAATTTTTTTATCTTTAATTTCAATAAAACTCAGTATATAAGGTAATTTTGACCCAAAAAGTTCAAAAATCAGGTGTATTTGATGACTGACCGAATAGTTTTTGAGATACGGACCAAAATCGATCCAAATATTCCGATATCTCAGAAACTTTGCATTGTAACTTACTTTAGGTGACTTTCTTTTCCCTTCAGACATATTATTTTAAAACATATATAAAAAAATATTGGCATACACCTTAAAACATAAATACATAAAATAATTCGATAATCGAGATGAAAGCAAGAATTTTGTACAGAAAGTTAATAATAATAAACTATATACATGCATGTTGGGAAAATACTTATTACTGGTTGGTTGTTGTTCAATTGATGTGATATGAAATTTGTATCAACCATAGGAGAAGCCAATAATGGTTAAATGAAGTGAAAGAATTACTCGCCGAAAATGGAACAAAAATTTCTATACTACTATTAAATCAACCAAACCAATGCCATTTCAACGATTGAAAATTGGTTCGAGGTAAATGTTAGAGCGTATACGGTGTAATGATGTTAACTTTCTGATAGGAAGTTATTATTTTCATACCGAAAATCACTACCTTTATTAAGTTGTCTATATTTGAAATTTCGATTGTATATATACATGACACTTCTTCTACACGTTGGAATATGATTGCAAATAAATGATTTCGAAGATTGTGGAAAATAAAAAATTAGCAGTTTAATGTTAGTGCAAAGAAAAAATTGGTATAGAAGGTTATAGCTATTGAATTTTGTTATAATGAATTATTTGCTTAAAGATTACTTATCTGAACAGAAAATAAGAAACCAATTGCATCACAGAAATGTTGGACTAGGAATATCCAATCGAAACGTTACATTTAATTCCATCGGACGTTTCGTCCCTTTATTGAAATTTCTTCAACAACTACAAAAAAAACTAAACCAATAAAAATTCAGGGTATTTACCTTGATCGTATAAGATCAGGGTTTTTTTGTTCATTTTATAACGATATATTTTAACTGGTTTTTAACAAAATAATATAAATATTATCAAAGATAATAAATGAGATCACTAAGATATTTCGAAACAGATTTTGATTTTTCCCCAATTTCCTAGGTCAATTTTTGTATTATTAAAATAACGAGTAACATACACAATAACAGAAAGAAGTTACGATTGGCTAATTCATACTGACGATGGCTACTTGGTAGTTTAAATACGTATTTATATAATAAAAAAATTTATCAACGAAATTGGGGTAAAAATCGAAATTTATTACCAAATCAGAAACTACATATATAGCAATAACCATTAACAAAATTTGCAAATTCATAAGTAACAAAATTCAGCATGTAAATTATACACTATCAATGAATCTTATCTTGTGGATAATAGAATTCATATTACAGTATTGTACTGCAACCTATCATTACTATGATGCTGTCATTACTATGATCTAATAAAATAAAATAAAAATAAGTAAATAATACAATAAATAAGTATTAATTGGGTTTCAAATGAAGGTTTTTTGTATGGCAATCCAGCAGCGTCCTGGCTGATCCACGAAGTAAGTTGAGTTCAGTTTGAATTATTAATCTATCCGATGACGAATTAATACTATAATTTTAAGAATAACTTAAGTTGCATTTATAATGAAATTTTATTTTTTAATCGTCATTAGATCGATTAAAAATTCAATCCACATTGAATATGTCCGGTGGATCAGTAAAACCTAGCCCATAACTTTTATTATGATTCAAATAAAATAGTGAATTATCAATTCATAATAAAATAATTTACTTAATCAGAAAGTTATTAAAACTACTTGGAAGCATAATATCCACCACGACTTGTTTAGAATGTGCGGTATGTGAAATGTGAGAATGTAGTTTCATACCACCATGTCTGTCGACTTATTGTTAATTTATCATTTTCATTGGTTTTTTTACTACCCACTTTATTTAATTTTAGTAACATTTACACACCGATAATGCAATTTTTATGTCGTTCT
The DNA here is from genome assembly GCF_905475395.1 of Chrysoperla carnea. Classification (NCBI taxonomy): domain Eukaryota; kingdom Metazoa; phylum Arthropoda; class Insecta; order Neuroptera; family Chrysopidae; genus Chrysoperla; species Chrysoperla carnea. The sequence continues at coordinate 43,932,488 of NC_058339.1, forward strand.
GTGTACCAAGTCAACAAAATTATTTTAAATACCTTTTTAACCTTATATTTTCGATTAAATTTTTTATTTAAATTTGAAAAAAAAAATTTCATTTGAATTAGTTTTATTTGAACATATTTTCAAATATTTTCAGTAATGTTTGTAGAAAAGTTTTTGCGTAGATATTGGGGGTCGTATAACCACAATGTCTTTACAATTTCAGGGTATAAAGAGGTTGAAAAGTGTGAAATAGAGGGTTGAATAAAATTTTTAAGTACATTGTGCTAAAATAGAAGATAAAATATTTTGTACTTAAGCCAGAATTATTTTATGATTTTCAAGATTGATGAGCCTTGAAATTTCACAGAAAGTAATATTGGTCTTGCAGTTGTTTCGTTTGAGCTTTACTTGGATATTCACCACGAAGACAAGTATAAAAACATTTTACTGTGACAGAAAATCCAGTATTGAGAAATAATTGTGTAGAGTTTCTGAACGACTGAAACGTAAAAACAACCTAGCCTGCATACCCATAGAACTAATTACAGGAAAAGTGAAGTTGTGTTTCACGAAAAGTGACGTCGCAAGATAAATAATGATATCAAATGCAGAAAATGTGCTTATGATAGAGAAAAGATGATAAAAATTTACTGCATTTTTACCCGACACTAAAAGCAACCTAAAAATGTTTTTCAAAATTGTCTAAAAGAGTCTGGGAAAATTATTCACATTCACGAAAAATCAAGATTAGTATTGATGATAATCTGAAAATATGTCGACAGCTTTGTGATTTAAACATTTTCAAACCCTCAAAATTAATCAGAACTGAAAAATTGTCTGGACACAGAAATGTTGCAAACTAGACAAAAGCTGCTAATGATATATATTTTGTATAATTTTGGTAACATTATTACTAATAACTACAAAATTAACTTAAAGTTCTCCTCAAAAAGCGCCACTAAAGAGGCACGAATTTTTTCTTCATGAACGTTCGAATGAACTTTGTTTATCCTCAATTTCCTTTCAAGTTTCATTTGCTTTGAATAAGTTTATGATATCGTAACATCTTATTATGATATCGTAACATCTTATCCATAAACAAATATCCTCGTACCGCAACAAAACTATAAAAGTTTCATTTCACTCAACTTTACAAACTTTTCTGACGAGCTTACACGATCGTTTATCGCCATGATTTTCAGAGATATTTGCTTAAGTGCTTAATAGGCCTATCACGCTTTTTTCATGTTGAAATATCAAAAATAAATCACATGAAAGAATATATTTCAAACATATGCTACTACAGCTGTATAAATAAGTAAACACATGAAATTGGTAGAGATTTAGTAAAGAAAAATTATCTAATAAGAGTGGAAATATTGTTGAGATGACAACAGCAATATAACTATAGTCAAAAGTACCTAGTGAACATGTAATTTTAGAGTACGAAGAAGTAGTATTTGCAGTTCAACGGAAAATAAATTGTAATACAGTATTGAAGTGGGTTTTATGTAATGAAATACTTATGTAGAGATATTGAGTTACCCTGTTTTTCCAATAGATTTCCTCACTTCTTCTCGGAATGTGTTTAAAGGGAGTTTTGTGCTATAAGACGATAGAATATAGTTTTGTAGGTACTTATATGTAGAGAAGAGTGTAGTACCACCGATCAGAATCATGTGTGTATTTTTAAAGACATTTTTAACATATAATAAAAACTAACCTATAAAAACCAAGTTTTTATTATACTAACAATCTTTGTTTAAATTTTTTAAACGATTGTTTTACATCGCCATTGGATCACGGGATAATAATTTTCTTATTATTATCGATTTTTTAGAATTTAAATAAAAACAAGTGAAAACAAACAATTGACTGAGTTAATTATTGCAATGTATAGACAGTGTTGATGACGCAATTGTTTGTTTTTTGACGTCATGTAAATAAAGAAAGATATCCACTCTTACATAGCCACACACACATAACTGATATTCCCAGATTAATACATACTATAAAATTTGTACCTAATTAGAGCCCTCGCGGGTAAACAGTAATGTTTACAAAAAAATGCTTCAGATTGATATCTCTTTTCGATTTTGAGTTATCGTGCTTACGAAGGAAAAACCACTTGTATACGATGGCGCTCTTTTGAACATAAAATGTGTACAGTTCGTTCAAGGGAACAGCATCGTATAACGTTTGTGTTTGAAACATAGAAAACTTTAAAAGTTTCTCTAATTTGAATACTCTTCTCCTGTCGCTCAGAAACTATTCAAAATGTTTTTTTACTCACAGTGACTTATTCTTTGTTTCACTTTTAAGACACTCACCTATGCAAGGGCACACAAGGGAGAAAATAACTTTCACATTTTTAATCAGTGGTTTTTTGATATACTATTCAATCTTCACCCCTCAATATTTTACTACTTCTATTTTGTTTAAAAAATAAGGCATACTAAAATACCCGTCAGTACGCAGTGATTTAGATAGAGTGTGAATTAAAACAAAATCTTTAGATAGAGTGTAAGTAAAAACAAAAATTAAAGAGAATTGAAAAAATATTTAGTTTACGCCTGTATGTATCATATTAAAAACATCAATTATAATCGAGAGACCATTATGTAAATAAATATCTTATGCATGATTAAAAGTAAAGAAAAGCAAAAAGTAACAAAATATATAGCTTTGAAACACAAAAAATATATTTTTTCTGTTAGTTCTTAACAATAAACATGGGTAATTAATAAAATCATAATAACAAACAAGGCGCATTCTCTCGATTGCTAACCGTCTAGAAAGTAAACGTCTTTATATAGTTTCAACTGCATATATAGCAGTACATGTCGAGAGACTATAATGATCAGAGTCTTTCCGTGGTGCAACATATTACCCTTAATATACTACATACATACACCTACACGTTACGATTTACGATTATTACAACAGTTTATATTATGTCAAATACAGAAGGAAATGGTTAACCCTCGAAATAGAATATATTAAATGATTTTCATACAAAGTTCACTTGTTCAAATGAAAATGCTATTAATTTGATGTGCGATAGTAAAAAAAAATTATTATTTTCAATTACGTTTTATTTGATAAGAATTTATATATGATTTTTTCAAGCGTATTATCAACCAAATCAATTTTCATCTTTTAAAATGTGTAATAATCACTACACCAAATTCATTTTCATTATGTTCCAGGTTTCTAGACATAGATAAAAATTTATTATTGCTCAAACCTTTTTTTAATTTAAACTTATTATACCCTATATATATAAAATATATCATTGTATATTAAGTTTAGTCCTAAGATTATAACGCTTAAAAATATTGCTATGTACAAAATTTTGGTACAGGTGTGTACAAAATCACCAAATTAGTCCATTTTCGGTTGCCTGTCCGTTTGTCTGTCAACATGATAACTCCAAAACGAAAAATGATGTCAAGCTAAAACTTTTACAGCTTGCCCAGGACATAAAAGGTTAATAAATGGGAAACATAGGTCAAGTGGGTCCCCATCTTGCAAACCGTTAGAGATAGAACAAAAACTTAAGTGTAAAAAAATGTTCCTTATAAAATAATAAACAACCCTAGATTGAAACTTTTTTTCGTAAACATCACCGTGAGAGCTCAATTTCGGCGCAAATTATATAGTATGAAATATATGGGATTGTATATGTGACATGTATGTATGTGTAAAGTGGCAGTGTAATCAACACAGTCTATACATGGTATTTCAACAATTTACTCAGTCAATTGTTTGTTTTCACTTGTTTTATGACTGAATTGAGTATGGAATTTTAATAAGCTGTAGGATATTATTCCGTTTATATCTCATAATTAATTTAAATTTGCTTCTTTACAGCCATAGCTAAAAATCATCGACAAATGTGTATATTTTATGAGAAGATGTACTAAATAAGACTAAATAACCGCTGCTATTCTAAAAAATCCGATAACTAAGAGCTGCGATAACTAAGCAAATTCCCTCGTAATAAAACTGAATAAACCAATCACATTAAAAAAATATATTCGATTGGAAGTCATTTTGTCTATATTTAAGAAAAACGAAAATTCATTATCGAATCAATGAAAGTTGAAAAATGTGATCTGATCCTTAAAATTTCTCAGGACCAAGGATCTTTTTATAACGTGTATGTATACGTACTGTGTATGTAAAATTATAAACAGTTATAATTTATAGACAGTTTTCTTGTAATGATGTAATGATAAGCATGTTTTATCTAATAACTACGACAAAACTTGAATACATTGAGAACTTGATTATGAATTAATAAAATTCGAAACATCGAACATAATATTAGTTGAGTTTCATTGCTTCATCGCTCCATCTTAGTCTTCTACCTGTGATCCACTGTACCAATACACAAATATGTCTACAAAATATTTATATACTAAGCGTTTGACAGAGGCACTTTTCTGTTTAAAATTGACTAGACAATAAAAAAAAAGTTTTTTTAAACTCAAATTAAATTTTGACCGAATTCAAAATTCCCATTCTTTATATTATTTACTTATTACCCGATTTTGATTAATTTTAGTGAATTCTCTCCAAAAAAATAGAGCCATCGTTTAAATTTTTTCAAATGTCCACCGATCCTAACATAAAGAAATATGAATTTGTCAAAATTGAAACGACTTACTTGAGGGGAATTCTTTGGTTTAAGTTAATTCCCTTTAAATGATATAAAATTAAACGATTTAATCATTTTTGATATCCATAAGATATTTGAAAAAAATTTTAAGCGATAACTCCATTTTCTTTGAAAAAAACTCGCAAAAAACTAGGGAAATCCCCAAACAAATCTTAAATAAATTGATAAATTGATACAATGTTATATTTTGTATCATGTTACAAATTTTTAGTGAAATTCAGACCCCTATTTATTATTCTGTCAATCTTTTAGCTTATTGTATACTAAAAATTAAATAAATAATTGCTTGTATATTAATGACCCTTGGTAAAAAAACCATCCTTTTAGATAAAATCTAACAACTTGTTTATAAATTGTACAGTTAACTTTAAACCATCATGATACACAAATAAATGTAAACAAAAACTTTGGAATCGTGTGCTGTAAACGATTGTGAAAATAGCCAATAATTTCACACAAAAATGGAAAACAATTGCTTAATAAAACAAGTAGTCAAAATTTTAGTTAAAATTGTTGTTATTTTTGGAGTCGGTGTCAGCCAAGGAAACAACTCTGACAGAACAGTTTGCTACATTAGCTTGGCTGACACCGACTCCAAAAATAACAATAATTTTGACTACACTATGTTATCGCTATTTTTTACTTTTTAGTGTATATTAATTTGTTTTTCTTTTTGTTAAAAGTTTTTTTTTTTTTTTTTTTTTTTTTTTTTTTAATTAAAAATTATTGAATTATTTAGTTGATGGTTCTATTTACCCTTTTATCATTGTATACGTTGCTTGTTCAAAATAAATAAGCCGCTAATAATTGATTTTTAACTGTACAATATTTAATAAAAATTATTTTGTATATAAAAAATGCGCAACGCCTAATGCAAAAGCAGTGCATCAAAGTTTCTTAAGCAAAAGTAAACGAACCATTGTTAAAATGTTAAAAATTTTCACAATATTGATTATAACAATTGCATTTAATAAATTACATTCTTCCGATGGAGCAAATATAGACTGTAACTTTATAAAATGTGAACATATTGAAAGTTGCCCAATTGGTACATATTTATCATTTGCTCGCCCAGAATTGGGAATATGCTGTGATAAATGCACTAAATACCGTAAGTACCACTATTTCATAGCTTTTCATAATATTGTAACTTATAACAACATATATTTATCTGATTTAGAAATTATAGATTGTAATCCAATAAAATGTGAACATATTGAAAATTGCCCAGTTGGTACATACTTATCATTTGCTCGACCAAAATTGGGAATTTGTTGTGCTACATGCAAAAAATACAATAGTAAGTAATATTTGATTAGCTTTTAATTCGTCTCTATGGTAACTATTTCGATTCTATTTCACAGAATTAGACAAAAATGAGATTTTCACATTCAATCCTGTAAAAAAGGATTAATTAATTTGTCTTCGTGGTATAAATATATGTCGCTAGCTCAATCATAAGAGGATATTAAATGAGATAATGGTTTTATTGTACGAAAAAATAGTAAAATGTATGCTGTTTAAGTTGTTAGTTTGAATTTTTTTCTATAAACTTAACTTATAAAATTTTTTGTTGTTTTTTTTTTTTTTTTAATTTGGTGAAACTCGGTATATAGAAAAGGCAATTTTATCCCAAAAAATTTTCAAATTGATTTTATATAACGACGGTAAAGAATGTTTCAAAAACTAGTATAAATATTTTTTCTCATGTTTGAGATATAAAGTCATGTACGAAAACCTATTATTTGAGAGCAATTTTGGAGTTTTTTGAAGTTTAAAAAAAAATGTCCTCATCTTATCGACCAATGAGCTGAATTATTAGATGTACCCTATCGCTTGTCCGGGGGATTCTTAGGCCAACAAAAACGACGGAAACATTTTTGATAGTATATTGCAATAGTAATAGTACTCTCAAAGAGAACTTGATCTTGCGAATCTTAGGCCCGCCTCTCTTGCAGAAGATCGTCCGGTTAAAATCCATCCAAGTCAATAAATTTTTTTAAAGTAATTTTCAGTTTTATTTTATGTACATAAATTATAACATACCTCCTACCCTGCGTCCCAAAGAACATAGATCCTACTCGGTGTCCTGTATCACTTCTGACTGGTATACGATTTTAATCCATATTTTAGAAACTATACTCGTTCAATCGTATAACAGCCCTATTTTTACAATATTTTTTTAAAACAATACTTTTATTAGATGCCTTTAATAATTGCCTTATGCAACTATTTTGTTTTTTTTTCAGATTATGGAAAATTTTATAATGAAGAAGTTAGCATTTAAATATTGTATGCAAAAATAGTACTCGTCATTTAACTAAAAATTGCAATTGTTTAAAACAAATTATTTGTACTTATTTTTATTTTTGTAATTAAAAAGAAGTATCTAAAATAGAAAGTATTTTCAAATACTTATTCAATTTTAATTTATTGTCCTTATACACTGGTATCTAATTCAAAAAGGTTGCAGCTACGACTTAAACATAACTCATGTAAATTGTTGTGATTTCGACAAACTATAATAATTTCAGTGAAGTTTTAAGGTCATCATCATCCAAATGGCTTGTTTTTGTGTACGAGATGTGCTTACGTAGTTTTTTCTTATAGATAGTATCAAAATTCAGGTCTGGATTCATCAAAATACACAAATGTCATATCACAACACATATGCAAGAAATAGTTGTCATTACTTTTAATTTTACAACTTTAGTATAACCTATATATGAAAATTTTATATTAAAACATTCGGTTTTTATGACGTAACTTAAGTCATAATAAAATAATTAACCGTAATACAATTTAATGTCAACATTTAAAACATTTCTGTGTGTTACGTGTAGATATTATCGTCAGAATTGTGAGACTGTCAGCACAAAATATGAAAGCAAAAAATTGCTTACATTTTTATCAGAGAAACAGATCTATAAATTGCTGAATTTCTACACCGATAAGTATGAACATTTTCAAATGAAATTATTGACACCAATTCAAACTTTTAATAATTGTAACAAAATTTCCTGATGTTTAAACTGACAAAATAACTCTCCACTTTTAAGCTTTTTGGCACAATAAAACACGTATTTTGGATTTTTAACTTTTTAGTTTAATATATATAATATATTATAATATTTTTAAAATAATTTATTGTCTTATTGTAAGTCACGTTAGCTAAATTGTTTTCCCCATACAGAGCAGAAACTGTAGACAATACAGTACCAGGATTTACTGTCAATATTTCCAGATAATATTCTTAAGTAATCAAGATAAGATTATCGATCCTGGTGATATTGATCAGACAATTGGAAATAGGATAAAATTAATTACTAAGATTTTATTCCCGACAAAAATTTTTTATTTTCAATTACAGTTTGTGATTTTAGCAAAACGCGTTTAATAGTTATGTACGATACCAATGGGATAATAACATTATTAACGTACGCATGGTCGTTCTACGCACTCGTTGTGTAATCGGAGAAGTACGTTAATAATGCGTTATCACAATAAAAAGCGTTATATACGCCTCTAAAATGTGAAAATAAACGATAATAATTATTTAAAATTTGTCATTGGAGAAAAATTGAAAATTAAAAAAGGAACTATAGTAATTTGTAATTAGTTCACATTTAGACAGTACTTTTGAGTGTGGTAATGAGTTCATAACCATCCTAGTGTTATAATGAACAATTTTTTTCCCACGCATACTAAGCATATTATGTCACGGCCGTAAGTATGAATTATTATTTACACTCAAAAAATTAAATAAAGTAAATATGAAATACTGTTTTGGAAATATGAAACTTTGGTAAATATTTTTGAAGAAGGTACAGGTAATTGTGATTTGCAAAAAAAGGACCTTTTTTGAAAGGAGTACGGTATCTTCAATAACATTTTACTGAATTTTGCGGTTATATTCAAATTATTATTTCTGTATCGTGAATTACAAAGAAAAAAACAAAACAATAACTTTTATAACCAAAATAAAAATAGTTAAACATATCTATTTATGTAGATAGACCCGGTAAAATTCGTCATTGAGCATGAATAATTTTCGGATGTGTTTCAAAGTGCAGGTTGCCAGGAGGGAATTCGGTATGATATGATTTCGTTTTATAAACCAATTTTCTCTTTTTAAATAATTAATATTGACTGAATTATAAATTCTTTGTTAACTTGTACCCCAATTAAATGATAATAAGCGATTCGGCTAATATTATTTATTTATTTGAAGAAAAAAAAATTTCAACTCAGGTCCTACCAGATTACCCACCGACTCAATGACGGAATGATTTTTCCGGGTCTAAATAGTGTTCACAAGTATGGTAATAATAATGGTTGATTACAATTAAAATAATCTTATACACATTTAAATAATGCTTCAACATTGTACAAAATAAAATTAATCTTTATGACATTTTTTAAGCATATACACTATTGGGATTTGAGCACTGGTATGAGAAAAATATCGAACATTTCATATCATTCATTAGACTTAATTCGTTTGAAAATAGTAGCAAATATTCGTGGAGGTATGTTTTTCCAATGCCGGTTTTCCACTGAACGGATAAAAATCAACAAAAAACGAAACTCAAACTACAACAAAAACAAAAACAAGACTAAAACTGTAATAAGCATTGGCTAATACATTGCCAGTCTCAAATTTGCAAAAAGTTGCCAAAAAGTTTCAGTTTTGTTTTTTTCCACTCGAGTTTCAGTTTTGTTTTTGTTTTTCAGTGGAAAACCAGCATGAGAGCCCAACCAATGTTTAAGTTTTTAGATTATATAGTAAAATATTCAACAGAGAAGATCGTTCTCGATTGTTCTCAGAATTCACTTCAAAGTTCCTATCCATCTGGGCAAAATATATCCACCATCTGGGTTCCGTACCTGATAAAACTAAAAATTGGCAATTATCATTCAAATCAGCTCAGTTTGCTTTAAGGAAAATTTATTGGACAGTGGTCTTAGATGGGTTTCAAATGCGAACTTAGGGTTCCGTACCCGAAAAATTTGTCGGGGGTTTTGTAAATTTCACTTGTTGTAGTATAATTTTTATTTCTCTTTACATTCTACAGCAATAAAATGATCTTAATTTTGATATAAAATTTTTATGCACGATAGGAAATCCAGTTTTAATTAATTTAAAGAGCAACTGCAAGATATCAACTTTTTACAATACTAAGCTTAGATAATTCGGCTTTCTTGTGATGAACTTGCCCAGTGGAGCGTTACATAGTTCTTTCTAGAAGACTATCTTGGTATGATATTATTTATAAGGTATCGTTCAATCATATTCTACCACACTGTACGTATATAAACTGGAAATATAACTTTGTGTATTTTATTTAAAATGACGGAAGAAATGTAATAAATTTCTTAATTATTCAACATAATGAATATTTTAATATTTAATTATCGTCTATAATTAACAGAAATATATAAAACATATACTCACATAAACACAGACACAGACACATATATGAAAAGAACGTTAATATATTAATAACCCATAAAGTTGTTTAATAATAATTTTCACTTTATGGTCGAAGATTCTTCTCTCTTAAGGATCAAACTAAACTATTACTTTATTGTACAAGATAAAGAGGACAATATACAAATAATATTGTATATGGGTGTTGTTTTGTGGTATCTAGTAGCAAGTACTAGAGAATGGTTCCTATTCTAATTCTACAATTTAGAATTGTTGAAATTGTTGTGATATTAGTTTTCTCTTTATAATAATAACAATAATAATAATAATAATAATAATTATAACAATCTTCTATACATATAAAAAGCTTTGTCCTGAATGACTGACGGATCATTGTACAGCCTAAACCGCTGGTCGAAGAAACCTGAAACTTTGAGAGTGTGTTCTTTGTATAACGTAGGCATTCGATATCAAAGGATTTTCCAAAGAGGATGCGAATTTTGTATATGGAAAATTCATATTAATAATTTTATAGCCAAATGTAGTTCAAAGTTTGCATACTTGTCATGTTACTATAGTTTTCTTTAACTTCATGTGTTTCATATATATTTCCAGATACTTTAATTATTACTCTCACAAGCGGTATGTAAGGAATGGTTATTTATAAACTGAAAGTTTGAAACTTTATTTTATCGTTGTGCAAAATATTTGAAACAAAGATTAAAAAGCTGTATATTTATATAATAAAAAGTCGAGGGCAAAACCATTGAAGATATAAATTATGAATTTTTTTTTTAGGGAAAAATAGTGTAACAGATTTATTATGTTACAAAATCAAATATCTTTGAAAGAATATTTAATACAGAACTACTAATTGAGCTACGTTACTATTAAATATCTACTAGTTTTTTTCTTTCCTCTCATGAAAACTATTTTCCTATTCATATTTTAAGTATTGAAATTAGTATCCAATTTCTGTTCATAAAAATAAATGCATACAAATAAAAATAAAAAAAACTTTTTACAAAAAAATTTAAAATGCACTAAAAAGTAAAAAAATAACGATAATATAATAGGTAGTTAAAATTATTGTTATTTTTGGAGTCGGTGTCAGCCAAGGAAACGACTCTGTTTGATGAAAATAATCTTCGGTAGTGATTGTAAACACTATCTTTGATACTGTAATACAAAGTTGGTATGGTATAATAATATATAATAATCAAAACTATAGAAGAAAATTTACATTAAAAGTGAGATAGTGTTATATTTTAAACAATTAACTAACTAAAACACGTTTTACTGAATAGGGCTATTTCACGTTTTGAAGTTTCTTATAGTTATAGAGAATGGATATTATTGTAACAATAGCATGATACAGTATTTCATTAGCATGACATAACAGGACTTGATTTTCTGCGTCTCACACTATCCCACCAAGTACAGTAAGTTTTAATTAATTTTATAGTTTTAGTACCAGTCGAAAGTCAATTTCGTTCCGAATTAACTAGATTGCATTCGCAATAAATTTCAAACAGCAGATATGGGGTGACGGTTTAGGCATGTATACCGGGAAAATTAGTTTCCCTACTTCGTATAATTTTATTTAAGTTAATAATGCTCTTGGAAGTTCCTCTTTTTTTAAGGAGTTGCACTTACGTACCTACAGCTGAGGCAACTAAAATTAATAATTACATTTAAAAATTGTGTGTGTGTTTACAAGATTGCTCATTTAATCTATAATGGTAAAGCTCGTTTTGTAGTTAACCAATCAAAAAATAGCTTAAACAAAAGTTACAGAGTTTGATGGGGAGGGGGCATCATTTTCTTACATCAGATTGGTCCTGGATCTTCGGGTTGCTTTAATAGCCAATTTATATTCTAAATGATAAGAGATAGAAGAACACTTTAAATTTGAAAGTTGATCCTAATAAAAAAACTAACATTTTTAACGATTTATAAATTTCAACATATTTTATTCCAATAGCCGGAAACAAGGAACATATTATATTCAACATTTTTATTAAATGATAAACATGTTTTATACAACAGAAGCACATGTTTTCATTAAAATAGAATAAAAAAAGTATGATAAATTGTAAGTTAATGGTGAATATGATTGGTTGAAAAACGGTGGTTTTGGGTTGTGATTCATTCTTCATTTTGTGTATATGTATGTGAAATGTACATGTGTTTGTATGTAATTTATGTATGTATGTATGTATATATGATAAGTGACTTGTTTAACAAGATAAGGCAACATAAAACTGTAAAACTTAGCCAATAAACAAAAGATTTTGTCTAGTTTGTTCGCTATAAATCTTTAGAAAACTTTTATTCTGTATGTTTATTATTATCTTTTTATTTATTTCATTTTAATATTTTTTTAGAATAAAATCTCTTAATTTATACGATCCTTCTTTATAATCAAAATGAGAATAAGTTTTGATCGTCTCTATATCATTGCTAAACGTTATTTGTTTGGAATGTTCATTACATATGCGAAGATTTTTAAAATAAAAGTGAGGTCGAGTCCGTAAATGAGCAGCATAGGTCAATTGGGTCTTGGGTCCGTAGAACCCGTCTTGTAAACCGTTACAAATAGAACAAAAGTTTAAATGTGAAAAATGTTTCTTATACAAAATAAACAACTTTTGTTTGGCACATCGCGGATCGATGAGGACTTTTAAGATTTGATTTATGATGGTGTTTTGAACAATCCTATCAAATTTCAGTCGGGTGCGAGTTTCTGTACCTTCACTCATGTTTTTTTTATTAAATTTGACGAGATAACTAAGCAACTTTTGTTATTATTAAAATTTATTTTCATATTCTTACTTCAGGTATTCCATGAACGTACATTTGCTATAATTTTTGGAATAATTTCATTGACTTGAATGTATGATATTAATTAATTAATACAGGGAACAGTGTTTCCCTCTTCATAATTCCTTCAGAGAATTGTGAAATGTGAATAAACTCCGGAGCACTAAATAATATAGGAATATCTACAATAATCCTAATGTGGTTATATATATTTTAGATATTCCTTTGTTACAATGAGACTATAATAATTTAATATTTACAAATAAACATTACACTTTGAAAATACTATATTATAATTCATTCAATGTTACACAATTCTCGCATATTTTCTGGTTAAAACAACAGCAAAATAACAAAATGAAAATGTGCGCACACCAATACACTATGTTTTCCAATTTGATTTATTATTATATGTAGAGAAGGCAACTAGAAAACTCTTCACCTTCCCTTCTTTAGAAATACGTAGTTTCGGGTACATACTATAATCAAGCCATTCGTTGATACAACGAAATTCGTGTGCTCGTCTTTTACATATAATATTATGAGTATGAACGTGACTTCCTTGTTTGTAACATCTTCGGCGCCCATTCTAATCTATTTTATTGTATACAGAGAATTTGAGAATTCGAAATGTATGAATAGTGATTATTTTCAAATTTTAATTTATAAAATATTTTAAAGTTGAAAAAAATTGTTATATTTCTATACTGTTTTCCATTTTCGGGTAGCAGCTATATTAAAAACATTTAATAATACTTTAGACATACTCAACGTAAAACCTTAACTAATAGTCCAAGAGCCGACCTGTTAAATATCCAATGGATCAGATACATGAATGATATTTTGTGAGCCAATAATACTCTCCTAGATGTAAACGACGATGCTCGCGAAATGAGCCAATTTCACCCGCATGCAAAAATATAATGAATTTTTTGCAATTATTTTGCACGTAATTTCTACTCATAAGATACATGGGTAGAATTTATTTAGAAATATAAATTTTGATGCGAAGAAATAGCATATCGAGGGTCGGTAAATCTAAATAGAAATTTTCAGTTAAAATATTTGATCGTTATTTCTCAAAAGATAAATGACAAAGAATATTATCTAGAACTGTTGGTCGAAGAAGTTTAAACTATTGGATAGTTAGAGTCGTTGAAATTTGTTTTTTCAATCACTTTTAATTGACCCTTCATTTTGCAATAAACTATTTGTATTATATGTAGTTATATAAACACACATTTATCAATCACAGTTTCACTGCTTGTATGCTTGTTATATAACCAATGGTGGAAGCAGTTTGAAAAGTGCTGATCAAAAATTTTTAATGAACTCGAATATATTATATAACATAATATATTACAATATTGTTGTAAATTTATTGTCACTTTTCAATTTCCCATTTACTCAGGACATAAATTATTAATTTTCTCTAAACAAAAAACCATTTCTAGGAAAAATAATATTTCTAAACAGCAATTTTAATGATAATATGATATTGAGTCGTATTAATTAATAGTAAAGTAGTTTCCAAGAAAATAAATTGATAAAACTATTTCAATATTACCAATTACATATTGAGTTACGAATTATAATGATGTTTCCAACAATGAAAGACGCGAAGGTTCGTATGCATCAATGGAAAAAGTTCGACGACTGACAAATTACTTTCAAGCGTTTCAATATAGAGCGCTGAAATTGATATACTAACGCAGCATGCTCAGGGCGAGCAGTGAATTGCGGGGTATGTTTTAATGGCACAGGAAGCCGAGTGATGGCTTATTTAAAAGGGTTTTACAAAATTAATACTCTTAAAAAATCCGTTTTGACTTTTTTCACGAATTAATGATGACTAAAAAGCGGTTAATCTAAATAAAAGCATACGAATACATGCAAGGTGGGATTAACCACTAGACAGAGCAGGCAACTGTCCACAAAGAATCAAAATATAACCAAATATTTTACATAGAGTAAATTCAATTGAAAATTTGTATCCTTAATGATTTGATTTTGATATTAATCCAAACAAGTTTATGTTTAATCTTAATGTACTTGACAAAACTATTTTCTTTCGTTTTTTTGTATATTATGGCATTTAAAAAGAATAAAGTTAAAAAACCCCCGCCTTATTTTACTCACATCCCTTCACCAAAGAGCTGATCTTGAAATGGGTGAAAAAGGCTCCGAGAACTACATGGTTAATCTAGTCCGGCACATCAAAAGGGGCTTAGAGGCAACAAATAACGAGGAAGTTCACGAAAAAAATTAAGGCAAATTTATTTCAAACTAAAATAAAGTAAAAAATATTGGCTCACTCTACGTGAGCGGTATTATATTGAAACAATCGTTATTATAGTCCTCTTCAACTCAAATTTCAGTACTTTATCTTGTCAGTGAATTTTCCTTTAGTGTACGCTATACACTAAATCAAATCTGCTTAAATTAATCTGTCTCGGATCTTTCGAATTAGTTTAAAATTGTGGATTTTCTGAACGTTGAGGTACTTAAGTGTTCTTTTTCAAAATTACATATTTATTCAATTTACATATAATTTTATTTCTACAACGATTAGAAAAATTTCGGTAGTTGCGAACTCAATTGCGAATGTTTATTGATGCCTAGCAATACTTTAAAATGTATGGGAATTTTGATTAATAAAAATTTAAAAGTCTAAATTAAAAGAAAAAAAAAGCTTAAAGCATTTGTAAATATTTGGTAAGTCTAGATAATTTGGCTTTAAAACCACGCATGGAGGTATCATATATTTTGATACTTTGTGATATTATCGGCGACATGATATACCGTATTTTCGCATAAAGACATAAACACAAAAATAAATCAGGTATGAAACTCAATAAATAAATATACATAATAACAAAAATATCAGTGAATAAAAACTTGTTTTGAATAACAAAACAAAACAACACGAAAATATATATGGCAACCCGTTGTCAAAACCGTTTTACTATAATAATTCTTGCAAAAGAAATAGAAATTATTAGCAAGAGACAAAACTAATGTAACATATCTTATGGTTGTCATGACTTCTAAAATTTTTTCATGGAAACATCTCGTTTATACGGTTTTCTATCGTTACGAATCGGATATTTTCTAAAAATAATAATATATATTAAAGATTTTCTTAAAATTAAAAAATTAAAAAAAATAAATTAATTAAAAAAAATTATGCATAAATAAGTAAAAATAATTTATGTTACTGGTTATTTTATTTGATATGTTAAGAAAGATGTCGAAGAAACTAAATATAATAGAATAAGATTTCTCAAAAAAAAATTTTGTATTTGAAGAGAGTACCATCGCCCACTTTCATAAGAAAATTGTAGTGATCCTTGGTCGTAAATTTCCAATACAAAATAGTCGGCTTCATGCCAAAATTTTAATAATTTTTTTCAATTTTTTTGCGCTGCTAGAAATGATACGCATCCATTTACAGTTGTATATTAAGCAAATCGCACCTAAACAGTAGTAAACCTTAACTTCTAGTCACATTTAGATAACAAATCGTTCGTTCCAGTACAATTGTTTGAGATTTTATCCCGTAGTATGTATCGGATGTGCAGTTATGAACTATTAGCATTATTAAAAGATTAATGATGGATTGAATGTACATTTTACTAGAACTATTATAGCAAAGCCACAGAAAAATATTATAGTAGGTATTCATAGCAAAAATACACACAAAAATTTTATGGAAGTGGATAATATGGCATTATAACGTATGCATATTCCATTGAGGATAAATTCAAATGGGTAAAGCATAATAATGTTATAAAGAGTTATGAAAATATTGAGGGAACATACGAATTCAGCTAATTAAAGATTAATTTACGATGAACAATGTTCCTTGTCTGATGGATTTTAAAATCGAAATTAATATTTAAAAAAAAAAAAGCCTAGGTGTATTGGGAGACCCGGCTGGAAGTATGTTCTGTTCACCATAATTTATGTATTTTGAATTTTAAAAAAAGGTAATTTTTTCAAATTAAAAATTTAAAAAAAGTCTATGGACGTGGATGGGATTTTGTAAACATGCGCGTGGGTGGGTGGGAAACTCACGAAAAAATGTTTGACTCTTTATACGAATAACTTTTTTTCAATAAATTGTAGCGTGTAATTTTAAATAAATGGGTTCGAAGATAAAACGGAGGCAAGCCCAACGACATCAAAATCATCAAATTTGAATTAATAATAACGCAAGATATGGGACAAAACGTATAAAACAATCCTTTTCCAAGATGATGATTTGATTTTCATCAAATTTTGCTAACAAACATCATTAATAAACCAGGATTAAAATAATAACACAGACTTTAATTCTAATTCTAATATGTTGTGAAAAATAAAGAAAACTGAAACATTTTTGCTATAAAAATAGTAAAATTAAAAATCAGAAACTTTCAGAGTTTTAAACAAAACAAAATTAAAAGATTCTTTGAAGTTGTTTTTTTTTGAGTTGAGTGTATAATGAAAACATACATTTTACAATTTTAATATTAAGGATACTTCCAGTACTTACCTTTAACTAAACAATTTCTGTTGTGATGTTGTCAAAATCTTTATATTTATGTTTTATCTCTGTTGAATATTTGACGGCTCCCAACTGAATCCAAAAAGTAACTTCATGAAAACTTTCAAAACTTACCATCAATTTTATAAATATCTATGTGCACATGACAAATGAAATTGGATAGATGAACGAATAGTGTAGGTTAACTTGATATTTTTGTAAAATAAATTTGTTTTTGATACAAGCAACGAACGTTTCGTACGTTTTTGTAAACAATTTAGTATAATGTAATGTAGTTTTTTATTTTGTTGTTCATAAATTTTATCTTTTTTTTATACCCTGCATATATGTAATATGCAAAGTAAACCAAGTTTAGTCCCAAGTTTATAACGCTTAAAAATATTAATGCTATGAACAAAATATTGGTATAGTTGTTTATTACCTAAATAGTCCATTTTCGGTTGTCTGAACGCCTGTCCGTCTGTCTGTCTGTCCGTCTGTCTGCCAACACCATAACTCAAAAACGAAAAAAGATATCAAACTGAAATTTTTCCAGCATACTCAGGACGTAAAAAATGACTTCAAGTTTGTAAATTAGCAACATAGATCAATCGGGTCTTGACCTATGGGTTCGTAGGACCCATCTTGTAAACTGTTAGAGATAGAACAAAAGTTTAAATGTAAAAAATCTTTCTTATCAGAAAATAAACAACTTTTGTTTGAAACATTTTTTCGTAAACATCACTGTTTACCCGTGAGAGTGCAAATTATGCGCAAATTATATAGTATGTATGTTATGGCTATATCAGTTATATATGTGAGACATGTATGTATGTGTAATGTGACAGAGTAATCAACACTGTCTATACATGGTATTTCAACAATTAACTCAGTCAATTGTTTGTTTTCACTTGTTTTGATTTTTTTGAATAAAAATATATTATTATTGAAATGTTTTTTTGTCGACTCAAAACAAGTGTCACATTCCCATAAAATATTATGTGTCTAAGAAAATTTAATTTTATGGTTCGGTATTCAGTTTGGAATTTAAAATAACAACAAAATGATATTCAGCTATCCACATCGAAACATCTTACTGGTAAACTAATAACTGTTCATTGCGTGTAGGGCCATCTTTAGCGCCGTTCACTGAAATACTCGTCATAATATCTATATAGTTTCATTGTATTACTAATTTGAGTAACACAATGATTTCACCATTATTTGAAATGACATATTGTCAACTGATTGAGCTGAAATTGTGTATGTACGCTAAGTTGTAGTGTCCTGATTTGCCCTTCGCTTCCACCATATTTGATATACATGCGATTATTACTCTTAAATAAAAATACTTTTTAGAGCACAACCTTTTATTATACTAAAATGTAAAAAAAAAATTTATTCTTTGAGTCACTCATACATGACTATTCGCAAAAGCTTGAGGTGTTCATTATAAATCTATTAAAGCTACAAGATTCCATCCGAACAAACATAGTTACATACATATATTGAGGTGTTCCAAATCATTGTTAATATTTTATATTGAGCGTCTCAAGCATTTACTATAATAGTAATGTATGAGTGACTCATAGAAAAAGTTATATTTTTTTTTTCAGGGCAATAAAAGCTTATACGCTAATAAGTTGTTATTTAAATGTTATTTAAATTTTTTATAAGTAAATAATATCTTTAATTAAATAGACAATCCATATTAATACAAATTATAGTAAAACGATAATGGAAAGAATTGCCACTAGCGGTGCTGAATTCTGTTCTGTACGCGAAGAAATGAAGTAATGTTTATGATTTGGTGATCATTTTTATTGACTATTGAATATACGACACAGAGACAAACTATTTGATTTCGCGAAAATTTAATTGCTAATTTGATCAACGCTGCCCGGAGACAAAATATAGTTTCATTGTTTTTATTTTACTACTTAAAATCCTAATAATATTTTCTAATTTTTTCGTTTATTATTAATTCTTTTGTATGGTTAAGATAAAACTGTGCACATTTGCTTCAAACAAGTTTTCATTTTTTTCAGACTTAATGGATCCGATGTTATATTCACCCCTCATTCATATTAATGGGGCAGTAAATTGATTACACTGTCGTCGCTTATACAATAACAAAGTAACCGATTCCACCCACATCATAAACTTAATTGTATATATATGGATGTAATTTAATCTATTAAGAGAAATTAACAAAATTTAAAAAAAAAAAAAACAGGCAAATTTTTCGGGTACGGAACCTCAAACTCACATTTAAAACATAGCTTAGAACACTCTCCATTTAATTATCTTGTTCTGAGAGCCTTTTCAAAACAGAACCGATTTGGAAGTTCATCGCCAATTTTTTATTTTTTTCGGGTACAGAACCCTAAACTCAAAGGCAAAGACCCTTTTTTTCAGTTCGGGGGCTATAAATAAAGATTACAAAACATGATGTAGGTGTCTTCTGTTATAGATGGATATCTGGAAAACGGAGGTTAAATCTCATTATTTATTATTATTATGATATATTATTCATCCGTCTTCTAGTCCATAACACTAATCAATGTATGAATAGACACAGTAATTAAAAACAAAATATTATTTATTTGAGTCTCTAATGAAGAAGGTTTGTCTTTTATTTATATTAAATATTTTGTATAAAGATATTATGATTAATATGATATAATAATTTCTATTCAAGTCTATTAAGGACCACTAGCGACAACCAAAATATTATATATAATGAAAGAAACAGCTTATCTTATATATGTATTTATATTATACATACATATGACAACTAAATCATGATATATGAGCTGGACACATATTTTGTTATTTTATTATATTTACGTATACATTTATGTATATTGTATATATATGTAGATTGTATATATGATATATATTTTGGGTTTTATAAAAAGATATATATTTACACATTACTAGAACTGGATTTGAGGTAAAAAACGTCCCCAACAGTTTGAAGAATGAATTTTACGCTAAGTCGTTTATTGAGGTTAGGTTAGGTTAGGTTATATCGGCTGTCCACGTAGGGCACACTTAGGCTATAAAGCACATTGTGATACCATATATGTGTTTTACCACCGTTTTGCTGATAATTTCATTTATCAGGTCCTCAATTTCAGAAGCTGACTGCACCTCCTTCATGCATATACAATGTACTACACCAACCCATAACAACTATTAATTAAATTAATTTTGTTGCGACGGCGGGAATCGAAACGGCAACCCTAAGCATACCGCGGGAGGAATTGGTTACGCCTTAACCAACTGAAGCGCTAATAAAGCGACCAGTTGGTATTAATCTAGAGACAATTATAAATAATTAGAA
Organism: Chrysoperla carnea; assembly: GCF_905475395.1. Classification (NCBI taxonomy): domain Eukaryota; kingdom Metazoa; phylum Arthropoda; class Insecta; order Neuroptera; family Chrysopidae; genus Chrysoperla; species Chrysoperla carnea. Next base: position 43,953,282 of record NC_058339.1, read on the forward strand.
ATAATTTTTATATACTGAAATCTAGGAATATTTCAAATTCGAGTATAAAAGTGCTTGCTGAAACGGCGATAAATCAGTTCATTACTGTATAATAGGTTAAAAAATAGTGAATAGCGAATGGTAAGTAATTCAGTGATAATTATAAAAATTTTTGTGACTTAATATTTTGTGTAAAACGGACGATATAATAAAAGAAGGCAACTTAAATTAATAACTTTTGAAAATAAATAAAAATTTTTGTGCTTTTATTTACCTTTTCTGATAATTTTCATTTACTTCAAAATATGACGATTTGGAGATATCTAGAAGGGAGCGATTTTGTAAGCGGTGATTAAATATGCCCTAAAATTTATCTATTTTAAATTTTCGAAATATTTCCGAAAATGACCAAGAAAAAATTATAGCAAAATTATTATCTAGAAAAATGATTCTCATAAAATTTGTTATATGTTTTTGTTTAAGCTATTAATTAATTTATTACTTATTTACATACAATTTAAAATTTCTTTCTGTTACAGACCTACTTATATCTGGTTATAATAAGCAACCCTTTTATTTTTGCCTAGTACAATTTCAATGATTTACTTTCTGAATAAATTTATATTTGTAATGTAAGTAAAGCGTTTTTACGCACCATAATGTTTTCATAGTCACATATTTTAGTTTTATAGTTTATAAAATCATCTATCACAAATAGTCAGTCATATTACAGACAAAAACATGCATCATTCATTCAACCATCCATCAGTTTATATGAATCTACTGTAGGTATATATAACATATACCGCATATAACACATTAGTTTTACTTAGTCAATCACACTATATTTTAATGGATTTTTTGATATTGAGTGATAAAAAAATAATATCTACCTGCCAAAAAACTGTATTCATTAAGTTTATTGCATATTAGATAGACGTAGATGAATCATGTACCATTTTTATGCAAAAAAATGTATGTTATGTGTAATTTTTGGTTAACCCTCAAACGGGTGAGACTCTTATTGAAAAAATATCGCAGTCACCCGCTTTAAAACATTTCAAAGATATTTGTAAGTTTAAGTCCAGCTAAAAAACATTTGATCAACCAATTATTAAATCAAAAATAACATTTAATGCCCATGGCTATTCGTTGTCATTGATGAATGCACCGGTAAAAACTGTTTTACGCGGTTCGGCAAGTTTTCAATCACCCTTGCCGACTTCACTTTGGCGGATACATGCTTTTTGTTAATCCACTAGGAGTATAATTACTAGTTACAAATTAACTGAATACCCAACAACTTGAAAATTACGCTTTTCTACAAATTTTAAGGATATCGGATATGGGACATCTACTTTTACCCAATGTCAAAACTATTGTTTTTTCAAGTATCACAAACAAGAGGTTAATCGGCAAGCTAAATTATATAGAAGCCACGTTAGAGCCACGCAAGAATTTTCGTAGATAAAACAGTTGAAAGGATTTAATTTTTAAATTCAACGATAGCAAGTTCAGCAGAAAGCCTACCATACCTTACAGATAGGGATTTCATCTAGAGCCGTTTTGTTAGCAGGATAAATCCATTGGATGTTACTGAAAAATCAAATACGTGTAATAAGTCAGCATGGTAGATTTTGTAATAAAAAATAGTTGCGGACGATTCGACTACTAAGCAACCACTTGTAGGTTAAACAAAGAATATTAGCTGAAATATTTATTATTGGCTCCTATGATAAAAACAATATAACATGCGGAAATGATTAATACAAATTAGTAAATTTACTATTTGATACCCGATGTTATATCCCTGGAGTAATCAATATTTTTAATCAAGAATATTTTTAAATATCTGCCTATTTTAGTTTCATAATTTATAAACTTTTGAAAAAAAAGTGAAAACAAACAATTGACTAAGTTAATTGTTGGTGTACCATGTTTAAACAGTGTTGATTACTCTGTCACATTACACATACATATATGTCACACATATAAAGGTAATATTCCCATATAATACATACTATACAATTTTTTATGACGGGTAAACAATCGATTATTTTTTTTTATAAGGAACATTTTTTACATTTAAACTTTTGTTCCATCTCTAACGGTTTACAAGATGGGTCCCACGGACTCCAGGCCCAATTGACCTAATTGACTTATGTTGCTCATTTACGAGCTCGACCCCACTTTTTACGTCCTAAGCACGCTATGAAAATTTCAGCTTGATATCTCTTTTCGTTTTTGAGTAATCGTGATGACAGACGGGCAAACAGACGACGGACAGACAACCGGAAATGGACTAATAAGGTGCTTTTATGTCCACCTTTACCAACATTTTGTTCATAGTATCAATATTTTTAAGCGTTACAAACTTGGGACTAAACTTTGTATACCTAGGTATATTTCATATACATTATATTTCATATACCTAGGTATATTTTATTTCAAAAACCGCAAAAGTCCATTTTAATATACACAACGTTGGTTAAACACAGAAATATATTAACGGCATATACAGAAATATATTAACGGCAACGCCTTCAGATGCTTTTGCTTCTTGTGAAATATTTACATCAGAAAAATAAATAAAAAAACACATTAGATTTTAGGTTTAAGGTTTTGCAGTATGATCATGCAAATTTCTAGATTAACATCTTCATGTGCTCTCTCATGTATTTAAATAATATTTGCTGCTTATATAAAAAGTTCACTCCATATACATAGAATCTAAATTAAGTTAAAGTCTTAAAAGAGCTAGCTGATGGTTGTATATAATCACATCAAATGAATGAAAACTATTTCGGTTCGCATACGTTTCTCTGTAAACTCAAACATAAAGTAAATGCTATGGAGTTAGGTTTTTTTAGTAATTTTATCAATAAAGTCTATTCTTTGTTGATGATCACATCAACAGTGGTTAATGGGTTTCGAGGTTAAAGGTGATGAAAATGTAGTATATCACTTGGGTGGTAATGATGGGGGCACTCCATCTCTTTTTCACACACACAAATACACTTCTTAGTTGGTTACATCGTGTTTTTTATAGGTGAACAATATAGCAAGGGAGAATTGTCTAGGTATAAATATTTGCCGGAAGTTTGTCAGCTTTATCTTTCAGTAAAAAGTTGGAAATAATTTAGAAATACATAAGATTTCCAAACCGAAACATGAAAAGTAAATTTTTATTTTTCTAAAATCATATGTTAATCAAGTTTGAAATTAAGTAGCCCTGGTAATTGAATGTTGTATTTAATCACCAACTTTATCTCTTTTCCAGAGCAAACAGGCCAAAATGATTTGAAATGGTTCTTCGATAATATCGTAAGGAATTTTAAAAATTGAATCGTGTAACCTAAAAAATGATAATAAATCAAACTAAGAGCCCAAAAATCATGAATTCTTCGTGCTGAATGCCTCATGAAGCAAAACAGTGGTTTGTTTGAAAATTATTTTGAATTTCTGATTGTAAAATAAGTATTGTTTTCAATATTTCAGCAATAAATATTTTTGGGACATATGTTTGTACGATGTTATTTTGCTTATTTTGAACCAGAGGACATGGATTAAAAGAGGGCAATTTTGAAAGAACCAATGTAAATAGTTTACTTTCCTTATATCTTTAATTCCAAGGAATTACTTTTTAGACTACATTTTTGGACATAAGTGAAAACTTTGAGCGACCTTGACAACCGTCCCATATGTTTTATATCAAAGTTAGTGTTGTTATTGTTGCCTATGTGAAAAGAGGATTATTTACTGTATAAATATAATAGAAAACAAAAAATTTTTTTCTCAAATAAACCATGAACAGATTAGGTTATATTCTATTGACTAAGATGATATTTCAATACCGTGATGGTTTTGTATGTCGATGTCTTCCTTCTTTTATTAAGAAAATGTATACAATGAAAAAAAGTTGTATGAAATTTATATGAAAGTTGTATGAAAAAAGGATTTGTAAGCGGATTTAAAACAGAGTTCAGTAGCAGATTATCAATTTCGCAGTCTCCCATAATTGATTGATTAGTAATAAAATGATGCACTAAAAGTATAGTTGTAGTAAAGTATGTACTTTAAATTATGGCAATATTTTTAACTTCCGTAATATTTCTGATGAAAGATATTAAGGAAGATTCAAACGGCCGACGAGTATATATATGGTAGATAAATCGAACAGTGCCCGTTCAGTACTTTAAGTAATCAAATATTTGTTTTAAACATCAAAAATCGTTTTCCTAGTAATGTGGAAATTCGTTAGTGTCAAAATCTTTCATGAAGATTTTGAGATAACGGAGGTTGATAAACATACCTCCGTTATGAAAGAGACTTAGGACACATGCGAAGATAATCTAGTATTAATCGAATATGTGACTGTTTTTTTTAAAACATTTTTAAACGGTAAATACTTCCCCAATCGGTGATAAGATATACAAAATATAACTTTTTTTGCTTTCTCTCATCTAATCTTCAAAATCTGATCTTCTACGACACTCGAGTAAATCTCTATTTGGCGTCGTGGGCTTCCCTATTATTATATATTATTTTGTGACACACTTCACAAAAAATTTAAAACAATTGAAAACTTATTACTATTCTTTTAAAAATTTACAGAGAATTGCTTGGGAGTTTCTGACCTCGGATTACCCTAACAGGTTACCTCGGTAAAATGTATGGTTCTTATAAGATAGCATACAGGAAATGAGTTTTGAAAAGTTCGTGAAATAGATTTTTAGCGCATTTTTCTCAAGATGACTTGATTAATTTACACGGTAACGATAAAAACTCAAAATCTCTTTTAATCGCGGATGACACTGCAGGGTGCAGCTAGTGAATATATATGGTCGAGGTAGGATTGTGTTTTGTATAGTATAACTTGCAAAATATGCTTTTCTGTGCATCTGATTTTTTCGATATTTCACACAAAAAAATTGATATTTGGGAATGTAATTATATTTTAAATAGTATTTATGCCCTGTATATATGAAATATATATCTATGAAAAGAGATATCAAGCTGAAATTTTTATAGCGTGCTCAGGACGTAGAACGTGAGTTTGAGTTCGTAAATGAGTAGCATAGATCAAGTGGATATCTTTTAAATCGTTAGAAATAGAACAAAAGTTTCAGTATAAAATATGTTTCTTAAAAAAAAAAAAAAAAAAATAAATAACTTTTGTTTGAGACATTTTTTCATTTCACACCACTGTTTACTCGAGAGGGCACAAATAAGGACAAAACTTTGGTATTCACTTTCTCCAAAACTATAAAAAATAGGGAGTTAAAAATTTGCAAGTAGCTTCAACTAGTAGTTTAGTAAAATATATCTCGAAAAATGAAGAAAAAACAAATTATAGAAAATACTTCGAAAATCAAATAACAGACGGCTGCCATAATTGTGTTATTTTTTTAAACTCTTCTAGTTTTTAACATTTAGATTTACCCTTTACTCGCTAGTTCTATTTTTTTCATCATTTTTAGAAATATTTATAGTAAATAAAGAATAGGAGTAAATACATAGGATATTAAATAAATAAATTTCTACAAGTGTTCCAGTAACGAGCCAAGTAACGATTTCCAAATATGAGTGGAGAAAAAATTTATTACTCATAAATATTGAAGCACTTGACTTTAAAATATCACATTGATGATCTAATGTTATTAAAGTTTATTACTTATCAGCAAAAGTATTCAAAAATATCAACGAAAACTCCAAAACCATATTTCAGTCTTTTGTCTTCACCTCGTACAACTGATACACCATTTGAACAACTTAAAAGTTTGTACTTACAAATTCAGACATGGCTAGGAAATAATGCCACGGACACATATAGCAGTCAAACTTACTCTCCTTTGATTCGGGGGTTAAAAATTGAGACCACTACTTTTTAATAGGTAAGCTTTTTCATATATAATCCGAGGTATTTATGTTTTTAATACCCCAAGAGCTCCACTATTAGTATTGTTTTTCAAATTCAGAAACAATTCAAATTGAAAATGCCAACACAAACGGGCAAAGAGTTGAAAATAGTTTCACAATTTACAATTTTTCACAAAGAATTTTTCATTGATAAAAGAAGTAGCAAAACGGAAATAATCATTTACTGTAAAGAAAATTGATATAAAAATATTTCTCATATAATATTTTTTGACATAAACATATGATAATGATTATAACAGACCTTCTCCGATGAGGATAGAGGTTATATAGGAATGACCTTGACATCACACATTTTCCCACAGGATCTCATGCATCATATGTCCGAGTATAGGAGATATATATACACAACTACTATTACTAAAGCGTTTGTCGTAGATATATGACAAAGATTACACAACGTGGATAGCTTACTACTTAGGTATTGTATATTGTTTTTATGTGGGCGACCGGCTCGTGGAGAGACAGCGTTTATTTGATAATGTTTCTTGTTCTTAGCCACTTGTCGACTTTGCAATTTTAACGCAATATTATACCACCAAATGAACACATAGACATGCTTTTCTACAATGTACCACAGGATAGTTTGTAAGTGTGTTGTAGCCTATCATAGTGCTAATAGAGATTCTTAGTGAATTCCGACATGTGTGTTGCAGTTTTAATTATGAAACGCCAATTGCTAACTACTCCAAGCAGGGGTAGTTAGCAATTAATAGTTAACAATACAGTATATAGATATGGAAGCATTATTTTAATATTTTGTAGATTTTTTTCAAAATGATGTCTGCTGATATGTAAGTTGAAACGTCACGAAAAATTTGATTTTAAAACGACTGGTTTTTTATTGTTTCCTTATATAAATTAGGTTATTATTTCAACTGTGTTTATTAGAGCGTAACCGCAAAAAGCTGTAAAAATTGCTAATTGATGAATCATTTTAAGCCACTATTTTAAAATCACTTTTCATGAACTTTTGGATACATAAAATATAATGGCTAGGCAAATTTGTCATTGCTAACTAACATCACTCCATTACTATAAAAATTAAAGAAAAAAACGTATTCAAATCATTTTAGTGTGATTTGAAAATAAATGTTAATTAAAGAATGTATATTTAAAAAAAATACGTCCCTTGCGTTAAATTACGGAATCGCTTTCAGTTGCAAGACGTTCTCCATTCCTATCTAAGCTCAATAATGAAATAAATCTGCTAAATCCAGACGGCTTTAAGTAAATATCACTCAAAAACATTGCCAATGAACGTACTACATTAAGAAAAAAGCACTTTCCAGAGGAGTGTTGAATAGAAAAATGGGAAAAAGCAAACAAAAAAGTTTATTTTTTTCTTACTTATAACTGAATAATAACCTGAATATATTTATTAAGGCCTTTAAATATATTAGGTAATCAATACCTGGCCACAATCTCGCGTTCATATTTTTAAACTTCATCTGATGTCGTTTTACTAAGGTCCAAAATTTGAATGGCAAATTATCGATATAATTAGGTACCTGTTATCAAAGAAAGTAACAATTAATATAAATACTTTCTCATCAATCGTAGCACAATGGTCACTAGTTTTAAGTTTGTTTCTGAAAATTGAGGATAATTACATAAATTATTTTCCAATAACTTTATTTTCCTGAAACACTGATTACATTTTTTATCACAAAAATAAACACACCCAAAGTATAGAGGAGGAAAAAAACAACGCTGTGATAAAATAATAGCCTCTAGATGTCCTTTGCACAAATATTAAGAAATAATATATATGTGTGATAATTTATCATAGTGATTTTTCAAGTTCTTATAAATTATTTGTATATTTCTACGGATTACTGTGTTTTTGCCATTTAACTTTACTCCGAAAAAATCTGATAAAAACGTTACACACTTTAGGGTGTGTATAAATCTGATGTCTAATGTCACCCTTTGGCTTCGTTTTAAATCACTTTTTTTTCACGTATACTATTTAAAAAGCAGCTCGATAAAATTTTAAACTTACATTGTAAAGCAGTAGAAAAAGAAAACATTTCGATTTTCGTTTCTCCCGCTTTTTGTTATCGATTTTAGAATTTTTTGCCAGGTGGGGGATATGTATCAATATGTAGATATATATATATCGTAAACCATCAAAGGATAATTTTAAAATATATTAAAATTTTCTATTAATTTTTCTATTTTGCATTAGGTCTGCAAATGGTCAAATAAGATTTAGGGTTTGAAAAATGATGAATGTTATTCAATCTGCGGGGCTCGTGGATTGTAAATTTCAAATGCTACACATCTGAGTTTGAGTTGGAGTTCAGGTTGGAAAGATTCGGTTTTTTGTTTTTTTAAATTGAGTCTATTCGAAGAGCATTATGTCGACTTTTAGATTGTATCTAAGTATCTGGGGCGGGTACCGATTCATGCGTGTACATTTCGATTTACATAAAACTTCCGATGAAAATCAAGCTGTAAAAATCACCGACTTACTACTCCGAAAGAAACAATTATTCTCGAATATTCGTTATGCTAGCATTCACGATGATGACAACTCTATAAAAACAACTCAAAATGAAATTGTATTAATGAGTATTGTAATGAACCTCACGCATCTCCCTTTTCTAGCGATTGAGTAATTACCGATCCAAGAACATTTGTCTTTTGTGTTCCATCCTCTGTGTTATTTAAATTGTTTGCCCAATCTTCCGAATATACATATTATATAACTTTGCTTTTGATAATATTTATTTCGTTAACACCCACGTGTAACATAAATATTAAAGACTTCATAATATTTACATATGCTAATAACTTACAATTGCCACTTATTTTAATGGAATAGTAATTAAGAAACATAAATTTAAATGGAGTGAAATTAAATTTAATGATTATGTATCTTCATTAGACATTAGCATCATCAATATAAGGATTTTTATATATATATATATATATATTTTATAAATATAAAAAAAAACTCTATTAATTATTGCGATCTGAACCGAATTGAGCGCCATTATGCCGAAATATTTATAATTACACAGTCTTCATTTAATGAAATAGGTAAAACCTTTTATATTATCATTTAAAGGGAAACAGATACTTTTATAAGGAGCCACAGGTTTCTAAGGAACCTAAAATAAAGCCCTGTAATAGTTTTAATGAAAGTTAAACTTCAGCAATATATAAGAGATAAAAACATAGGTTTCAAGTATTGTGAAAATGGCCCACTGGAATTTTCTATCTACAAAATCAATTTTTCACAAATTGTTTGAAAACTATGAGTTAAGTATTCGAAGCGAATTACGTAAATACGGTACAAAATTAAATCCGGAAATTTCGGGAAAAAATTTTATTCCGAATATCTTCAAAAATATGCAAAATATATTTTTAAAAAATTACTGGGAATAAAATAAAAGCGGGAAAATATTATACAAATAAATATCTTACAAAGTCGTTGAATTTTTAGCCGGAATTAAATGATATACTTTCCGTTTCTGAAATACAAAAATGCTAGATTCTGAAAAATCGTGAAATGATATAGAAAATATTTTTGCAGTTTCTCCGATTTTAATTTAGATTTATCATCAACATTTTACCCACCACAGAATTTTGCGGTAGCCCTGATATAATTTCAAACAGATATTTATATGAAATGATCATTATTGTTTGAATATACCTACATGGTTGTTGAACAGTTCATTTATTCCATAGACCTAAACGCATTTCATTCATAGGAATATGAAACGTGACCAAATTAAACCACAATTGTTAGAGAATCTAACACTTGCAAATAGATTTATAAATATACAGCATGCTTCATTAATATACTCGACTAAAAGGTTTATATAATATTCAGCTCAAGAATTTATTTGCGAAAACTCTTTGCTACCTAGAGACAGTGTAATGAATTTTTCTTTTCAGTTTATATTTAACTCGGATTTTTTGATTTTTTAAATAATGTTTTTTATGTCTGCTATGATATTCACGTGTATTTTCCAGACAGACTTTGTTTGAAGACGTGTATAGTATTATTATAACAAGTGATTTTCTCTTAATGATGTACACACTAATATCGTTCTTTTTTTTGGTCTTAAAATGTTTAACTGAATACTGTTTGAAATTTCAAATATCATAAACAAGCGAATTTATGCGACGATATCCATAACAATATATATATGAAAATAACCTAGGCGTAGTTACAAGAGTAACGATTAAATAGGAATATAAATAAATCTTTTTTATTAGACTTCTCTTAGAATTAAGTTTTAATGTCGATATTTGGACGAATATTGTTTCATAGTTCACACAAATGCATCAAATTCAAGAAAAGCTAGTAAAAAATTGCGGAAAGCAATGTTAAGACTTGACAAGAAAATGTCTGGAAAATTGAAAGAATAGGGTACTTTCGGTAGTGAAAAATAAATTATGAAATTTGAAAAAAGTTAAAATTTTTGTAAAAATATACTTAAATATTCTGTTTTTGAGTCATAACGGCACATTTTTCTTTTATAATATTAAAATTAAAAATCGTAATTTTTAAACTATATATTACGTGATCTAAAACGCGGGCAAGCCCTGATGTGATGTCATATCGGTATGAACCATAGACCATCAGATAGTTCAGTCTAGACAGCTGGGTATAATATATCCATAGAAAATAAATTTTTATATTTATTATAATTAGTCTATGAATATATCTGTCAAACTTATCTGTGTTATTTCGTATAATGATACCGATATCATGTCACAAATTTGGATGCCCGCGTATTTGACAGTTTAAAAAAGTTTTAAAATTTAATTTAAGCTTTTGGCAAGAAAGCGTGTGTATTTTCCGAAATAAATTTTTGGTGGTTTTGTATAAGCAAAATCAACATTTTGCAGTACTTTTTCAAATATAGTAGAATACCCTATTCAAGAGGTTTGGAAAATATTAAATGATCATATAGAAATGTAGACGCATATTTGTTTTATGTCACAAACATCATTAGATGCATTTATATTTTCACATAGTAATTGTCAGTACTTGTTTAGATGTTATTCAAAAAGAATCATTCAAATACTTCTCGTCTACTGTCTGTATATTTCTATTCAAATGAGTCGTCTATTCTTTTGTAGTTTTATGAACAAAGAAAGAATGATAGATATATATGCACACAAAAAATATTAGATTGTGTGTAAACTGCCGACAGAGATGATTTTAAATCAATCATGTCGATTTTTCTACAAATAATAGCTGCTGATGTATTTAAAGGATATTATAAATACAGTTTACTGCAATCATTTTCTGCATTTGATCATTTATCCATTCATATAGCTCAAAAAAATACCGAGCTTTATATGATACAGATGGTATGATGAAGTTTGCAAAATTAAAGGAAATTCTATCCCGTTTATGAAAAAAGTTGAAAGAAACGCAGGGGGTCTGAGAGGCGAAGCCCTCTGAAATGAAAAAGAAAAATTGTTTTCAAAAACAAAAAAACAAAATTATATATAATAATAAAAGTAAAAATAATAATAGGGGATCTACCGTTGTTTTCATTGCAATTCCGCTAGGGAGTTAGTTGTGTAGACCTTTCAGGTCGCACCTAGCCCGCTTTTTACGATGAAAGATACTATAAATTTAAACTTAAAACGATCCTGATAATTTTAATATTTTTAAAGGTATGTAAATATGTTTTCTTTTATCTGTGAATTTGATATGAAAACTACATGATTATATCTGTAAACAATATAAAAAAATGCATATATTTATTCTAGTTATAATTCTTTTGAGATTTCAAATGAATTTATGGTTTTATTTGAATAAAAAAATATATAATTATGATTACTTTTTCTAGGTTTTGAAACCTGTGTGTGCATCGTACTTCTTGAATATGAGATTGTGTAAAATTATATCTACAAAATATAATTAAAACTCAAGCTGTTATTCATTCATGAAATTTATAATTATGATTATAACGAGTTTAATAAGAGTAACAGAATAGTCTAAACAGTATGAAAAGAAGCATTTTTTAAAAAAAAAAAAGAGTTTCAAATATCGAAAGCTAAATAATTTAACAAAATTATTCAATTTTCGATATTTTGAAAATTACTCCAAATATGGATAAATTTTACCCTTACTTTATCAAATTGTGACATAATTCACCATCAAAATCTTATTTCTCTTTTTAATTTGCTGTCCTATAAGACCAATGTTAAATATGCCTACTTTTGACCTACTTTTGAAATTATTTATTTATTTAAATAATCTGGCAACCACCCCACCCCCCTCCCTAAAATTTTCAGAATTCATTTAGACTTAGTCCAAATTCATATAAAAATAAATTATCCAAAATTACCCTGGTGCTCATGCACCTTTAAGTAATTTTTATCGAGGAATCTAACAATGACCTTAATTGTGATTCATTTTGGCATTTATACGCAAACAAGTAAAGGGAATTTTCTCCCCCCTAGCTTTGTAGATTATGATAGAAATTATTATTTTTTAAATCGATAATACATACTACTATACTCTATTTTCCCGTTTAGAAATGTCAATCATGTCAACTTTTACATATACATTTGAGAAATTCGATTCGAATGCCTTTTCATTTAAATAAAATAAGACCTACATTTAAATAAAAATCTATTATATACAAACATAAAATGATATTTAAAAAAATGTTTGAAAATAAAAAACAATGCACCATTATGGATTTCACTTTTCATGCTAAATATTTAATTGTTTCCTGTAAGTGTATCGATTCAATCACAAAATATATACAAAATGTATACATTAATGGTAACAATTATGTTATGTCAAAAGTGTTTTATTTTATTTCCATAACGTTTTCAATTTTCATGAAGAAGAAGTATCGAATAATTTTTTCACAACTAAAATTAGGGTAACTGATATGAGATTTGAATAAAAATGTAACACCATGTGGTAAATCATGGGTGAAAAATCAGTCTTGGATAATGACAAATGGGTGGAGTTTAAAAAAGCGTTGATCGATTAATAAATAATAGGTGCTTCGATAAAGAAGAATTCAATGCAATGAAATTCTATTCAGCTACCTGTGGTTTTTGAGTGAATTTTGAAGAATCATTTTTTACCATTATAATTTATAGAGTAACACCCAGGATTCAAATTTATATTTATGTGTTTAAGGCCATCCATTTAAATGTCATAATTGAAATTGTCTTTTTTATAGCCAAGTAAATCCTTAAAAACATCATAAAACTTTCGATACAAAGGTAGTAATAGTAGTATCTGATGTGCGAACCTTGATACGGCATCATAACGGCGGTTTTTCATTAAACTAACAGATGAGTTTATGTTGTGTTTGTGTTTTCTAGAGCCTAAAAAATAAAAATAAAACAGAAACAAGCCCAAAATAAAAATTAAAAAAAAAAACCCATAATTGATGATAATATGATTATTATCTAAATGTCGCAAATCACGCCAGTCTTCAAAAAGATTAGTTATTGTTTCAGTTTGTGTTTTGTTTTTGTTTGTCCGTTTAGGGGAAAACCGGTATAGAATACAAAGGTCTACGCTCCAATATACTAAAACAAACTCCAACCTATTGTTTATTCGAAAACAAAATCACATTGACAATCAGTTTTCAGCCTATTCTCTTCCTCATAGGATGTCTTCATTTCAATATAAATACTATTCAGTAAATAGCAATATCTGCCAACAAACTGCTGAATGATTCAGGGCATATTGGGTTCTGGGTACTACGTTTAACTCTACTTCATATAATTTCATAAATGATTGTTATTGTTTATATGGTTATTACTCAAATGGCAGAATTATTTATTTCTAAATTTTTTTTAATTTCCAAGATGGTATATTTGTATAAAATGTACATTTTTTTTATATGAAGTGAGGTACACAGCGTACCCATCAATAAAACATATTGAAATGTATTCAAATACTCATTTGGATGTGAATTTTTTATTTTTATTTTTGTAAATACTCTCTAATGAATTAAACAGATGGTTTTGCTGGGGTACTTTATAAAATACAAAATAATTTATAGAAAAAAAAGCACCCATATATAATAATGGTGAAATGTATGTAGGCTATTGGATAAAATAGCCATCACACATCGAGCAAGCCCCTGTTGCCTACAACTCGACTCGTGAGAATAACACAATGTGTTCATTAGCTTGAAGCGATAATTCAGTTTTCATTTAGTTTGTTCGATGCTTTTAATTCATTATCATTATCACAGTATAGTCCCGTAGGTGTATGTAAAGTGAATATGCATAGACGTCATATATTCTCTGATTGAGTCCTTCTCGGAAAAACACTCGATTGTCGTCTCTGTGTATTATAAACGAAAACTCAATTGATTCATCGAACTGTTTATATGATTTTGTATTTACGATATGTGTTGCTATACGAATGAAACAAACGTTATAGAATTATGTTTTTATTCTAACCTACAATTTTGCTTTATAAAAACTATACCGTATCAATATATGGTATTAAATTCAAATAATGGTATTACGATATTTCAGGAATTACATCACTTTTTTTTCTAGGAGCATGATTACTACCATCATTTACACAGCATCAATAACAATTTGAAAATTTTAAAGAATGAATTGACTTGAAAATTTATTTTTGGTTTTATTTCAAAATAAGAAAATTAAATAGTTTCTACCTTTTCAAAGTACTGAAACATTTCAAACCTTGGAATTTGTATTACCTAGCTGTTTCTTCATAAAGTTTCCGTCTAGAGTATTTCTTTAAAAATATATTGATAATTAAGTTTAAGTAAATAATATTTAGCTTTGGGTGTCATAAGTTGGTCTTGATTAATTACTAAAACCTCGCCTTATTAAGTATTCTCTTCTAATCAAGTGTATGACTAGGTCACGTTAACAATAAAATTTAGTACAAAACTTGCCAAAAAATACAAAAATCAGAAAACTCGCTTTTCATTGGTTAAATAAATACGCATCGGAGCCACAGTCGAAATTTGTCGCAATTATCACTATTACTTTGTTAATTAATTAAAAAACAGATAGATGAAACGAATCCTAGAATTTCAACTTAATTTTGTGATCACGGTCTATTGTCTATAGCTTGACTTTGGTTTTATTTAAAATAGAAAATGAAGTCTAATTATTCTAACTCAATTTTTTGTTATCATATATTTATTACATTAATTTTCATGTATAAAAGCATGCAAACACTATTTACATCTTTGTACAAGGAAAATAAAATGTAGTTAGCGCGAAAGAGCTGAGTTTTCAACGGAAATGCAAGCGTTTAAAAAAAAAAAAAATTCTTTTTTTTTCGATAATACGTATTTAAATTCTCTTAACTCACGTACAAAAGAAAATAATAGCCTTAGACTGCTAAAATTTCAGGATT
The DNA here is from genome assembly GCF_905475395.1 of Chrysoperla carnea. Classification (NCBI taxonomy): domain Eukaryota; kingdom Metazoa; phylum Arthropoda; class Insecta; order Neuroptera; family Chrysopidae; genus Chrysoperla; species Chrysoperla carnea. The sequence continues at coordinate 43,968,559 of NC_058339.1, forward strand.
TTTGTAACACCCAGTTATAAAGCCCACATTTTGCATATCCTTGTACTTTGCAATATGTTGCATATTGAAAATTTTTAGTTTTAAATAAAAAGGTTCCATATTAACTACCACCCAATCCATCTTGACTAGTTATTAAAAGTACAAGCAAGTCATGTGGTGTAATTTCGACATTAGATTTTTTAAATACTTGTTCTTGTGTGTAGAAATTGTATTTCATATAATATGAAAAGTGTGAATTCAGTTAGAAAATTAAAATTTCAAACCCAAACGAAAAATATATGTAAATGACATAAATACAAATGTAAATACATATATATAAATTCATTATTTGTTTTGTAAAAATATAATGTACCTAACATATTTATTTGGAAAAATTATTATAAATTAACAATTAAATCATTGATGAAATAAACAAGAAACGTATAATAATGCTTTATTATTAATATAAATGATTTCGTTGAACTGAATATAATTAATTTAGAAATTAATTCAATGGATAATTCCTATTAATTGATTATTGAGCTCTTTTGAACTGACTTTTTTTTTACCAGGCTAAAATAGCTGATGTCTCCCAGCAATATTTAGATCAAATAAAAATTGAAATAATTTGAAAAATGAATGAATGTGAATAAAATAAAACAAAATTTTGGAAAAAATTTTAGATAAAGAGATTCGAGTATAATATTTTTAATGGTGCAATTTGCAGAATATACGATTCCATATTAAGCGCCCTTAGCTATAAGCATTATTTTATTTTCAGTTCAGTTAGAAATAATGACAAAACACGAGAAGCCAAATGTGCAACTACAACTTTTTGTTTAAAGCATTATTATTAATTTTTTTATAATTTTTTGAGAATATAGGCGGATAGAAAGTTTTTTCCTTACGTTACGATTTTTGTTATTACGTTTCAGCTTTGAGCAAGTTGTATAAACTAGAGTTAAAATCGACACATCGCGACTTAGTTTTTAAATTGAGTAACTTTTTAAGAAAGTTAATTAATAATAATTATTGTTATCCTGACGTAAAGTTTTTTTGTTCGATTCAATTTTTACAACAACAACAACAAAAAGAGTTATATATAGATAGTAGTCATGTTTGTATCTCATGCTATACACGAAAATAATTCATTATCATTGGTCCAATAAAGGGCTTTAATAATGACGCCATTTTTATCAAAATTTTGTCTTTTGAATCTCTCTTCCCTCCTTTCAATGTTACCTCACTTTTTTGCTTTCTCAAGCCCCAACAAATACTAGGATACAATTTCTAGATTTCTTCCCTTTTATAATTAAATTATTAAATGTATGAACAAACAAGTAGAAATAAAATAGGAAATAAATTGTGATCTTCATTTTTTCTAACATACATTCCTTTCCCAAATTACATTTTATCACTCCTAAAATACTTCTCCCTTCCTTCTTTTGCATTACGCATTTTATGAATGGCCCTAAGCAAATTTCAAAATAAATCATATAAAAATTAACAATTGCAGCTACCTAGACAGTTGGTGTTTATAGACAACTCTCCCCTGATATTCATTCTTTGTTTCATTTTGATTATGTTTTGTCACATATTTTATCAATAATGCACAGGTTTTCGTATCAATATGTAATAATTATAATTGGATTTGTGAGTTTTAATGCATATTATATATATGCATAAAAATAAATCTTTTATAATAAAGCAGAGAGCTCTAGCTTTTACATTACTATAAATGTATAAAAATGGTAATCATATACTTCGTCACAATGTCGCTGTCACACTGTAGAGATCAAATGTGAAATAATGGGACTGTAGACAAGGCCAATTCTTAATTTACAACATGACTCATACTAGCGTTATTAATCAAAAAGTTGCGATATATGTATTATTCGTGACACATATATTTTACCCTCGGCTTTATCCGTATTTTCGTCCTTATATAACTGGCAAAGATAATTAAAAAGTAAATAAAATAATATGAAGCAAGTACTGGAGGTTGGACATACTAAGGCTATTAGGCGATAGAGCCCTTTGTGATAACGATACTTACAGTTCGAAATGGAACCCCCGAATGTCTATTGATGCTTGTGTCTGGCTTGTGCTATTTCTAGCAAGCTTCCTGGCTTTACAATTTCGGGAAATATCCTTGAGTACAGGACCCCTTACCAGGTTTACATTCATTTGTTTCGCCAGAACGTTTAAGGACATTCGGCTGTCCAGTGCTACTTTTGAGGTTAGGTAGACTTTGGTTAAGCTGAAAAATTTTAGCTCTGCTTGGCTGTCGGTAAAGATAGCAATGCCAATGCAAATGAGATTACTCAGTCGGATAAATTCACATATCTCGTAAACAGCCATCACAGAATGATAGCCATAAATCTATATTTTCAGAGAAAATCACATATCACACCCCCCTTCCAACTTATATCTGTCGGTATAAAATACCACGCCCTTTAGCTTAAGTTCTCATTCCAATCCTGTCTGGAAGGAATCTTTATCGAGGTATACTTCCTGAAGTAGAGAGAAGGTAGAACGTAGTCCATAGATTTTGGAAGTGAGTAACATCGTAAGATCTATGCATGGCCATAATGCCTGTCCCGGGTCAGACCAGATTCAGCCTAAGAGCCGCACCGTCTGCGCATTTCTCTCCAAAGAGATTAGACAAGAATTGCAAAATTACCTCAAGTGATTTAGATGTTGTTGGTCCGATAAATACCCCGAGATTAGTACGGATTCTAACCGTTGGTGCTGTCTGCCATACTAATGACTCATAGAATAGCATAGGCCTAGTATCCGCAATGTATAATCAGTGAGCCATTTTGAGATTTCAGCCCCACTGTTTCTCCATGGCCCTTTTGCAGGTGTACAACGATACAGTTGCCTTTCGATCTCCAAAGTAGCTTTTTTTTTTTTTTTTTTTTTTTTTATTTAATGTCGCTTTTAACGTCTAGGTCATTAGCGACCGCAGAGACTTATACATTATTTACATGTGTTATTATTAATACAAAATGGGTTCATATAATTAAGTCATTGTCCTTAATAAACTTGAAGAGACTTGGGAAATATTTGGGATCATTGAGGATATCCTTGGCTTCCGAGGGTAATCCATTTTTGTTTCTTTGATGCTGGTATCCCTGACATTGTGAAAGGACATGATTCACCGATATTATTGCGTTGCAGTGTTGGCATCGGTTTGGGTTATTCTTGGTTATGAGATGAATGTGGCTCATGTTCGTGTGTCCAATCCGTAATCTAACAATTGTACAATATTTTTGGCGGTCAAGGGTTGGTAGCTTGTTGAAAATATTATCGCGTATTGCATGGAGCTTAGTCGGTAAAAGTTGTAGCCATTTTTGGTTCCAGTGTTGCATTATTACATTTTTTATGTGTTTCTTAGCTTCACAATGTGTTACTGTTGTATTTGTGATATCTTCATTTCGTGTGGCTTCCTTAGCTGATTGGTCGGCTAAATCGTTGCCTTGTATTCCTTGGTGTGCTGGGATCCATGCTAGTACAACACTGGAACCTTGATTTGTTGTTTCGTCTATGAGTTGCTGAGCTATATGTACTAGTGAATGGGTACTATTCTGATTGCTGATAGCTTTCAGTGCGGAGTTGGAATCGGAGTAGATGACGTTCTTGGTTTTGTAATTTTTTGTTGTGATGATTTTTAATGTGTAGATAATGGCTGAGATTTCACAGGTGAAGATGGAGCACAGGTTGTTTAAGCGTTGGGTGGATAATACAGCTGTTTCGGTTGTCACCGCATATCCTGCTCGATTATCTACAACGGATCCGTCAGTATAATATTCATCAAAATCTTTATATTTCTCCTTCATTAATCGGAATAGCGTTCGATATATTTTTGATGGCGTTGATGGTCTGTCATACTGGCTCAATTACCCTTTTGCAGGTGTACAACGATACAGTTGCCTTTCGATCTCCAAAGTAGCTTTTTATCAGAGATAGTTCTAACAAAATAATAAATATTTAGAAATATGTTAACTTTTGCTTAAAAAAATGGAAATAAATAAATAAGAAATAGGATTAAATTATTTATTGCATTTTTAGTAAGGAGTAGAATTTTAAACTCAGCGTTTCGAAAAACAATTATTTTACAAGATGTGGCCTGTGAAGTTCTTGGGAGGGATGCATGCCAATTTTTTGACGAGCTTTTTAGAAGATACAGGCACGTACATTATTGTATATTTTGTCTTAATGATCATATTCTGCTTACTCAAAGCAGTAGAAGTATATAATAGAGTAGATTCCAATTATTTTAGTAAAACAAAAGATGAAAAGTTTATTCAATTTTAGTAAAACAAAAGATGAAAAGTTTATTCAACGGGATGCACTACTATAGTTAAAGTCTTTTGATTGTTTTTGTGTTTCACTTTGAATGTAGAGTGTTCGTGTATTATAAAATAATATTATTCGTAGTTGTCCTTTTATTATTTTTTAATTTAAAAATGTGTGTAAGAAAATTCTATGAAACTGCCTTTTGATTAAAGTCTCTGCTAACTAAGTCTCTACATTGATCTAAATTTGTCTATAAAATTATTTACATGAGACTTCCATATACAAACTATCATCTCCATTTTTACTATCTTAGCATGGGGAATGGAGGGTGAAAAATACTTTACAACTTTTCTTATACCTAACGAATATAAAATAAAATTCATTAAAATCGGCCGAGCCGTTTCACAGAAGTTCAAACAAAAACACCGTGACACGAAATTTTTATACATTAGATTCAAATTTTTACTTTACAACGTTTGCTTTACAATTTTTACCATTATTATGTTTTTATTATTCATTTTCAGAATTTTCAGGATTTTTCAAAAAGAGCCAAATATAAATCAAATTTCCAATTGTTTATTACCAAAAATGCAAATATCAATGAAAAAATAATTTGTATTATTAAGTTTCCAATGTTTAAATAATAACTTAAATGTATGATTTTGTTAATTAGAGTGTGACTGTAAAGATAACAGGTTAAAGAAATTGATTCTTGATAAATTAAGGTTTGAACCCTGGTAAATTAGTGCTAAAAACGCTGACACTATTTAAAAAAATGGTTTCGTAAAACAAATAAATGTTAATTTTTATTCCAGAAACTACACTTTCCCCTATACCATTTCAATATTATTGAAAACAATGGATTATTAAATTGAATTAATTTATATAATTTTAATGTATTACAATTCGAAATATTTTATTTATAGACAATAAATATCAAAAAATTATACAATTTAAATGAGTAAATAATATGAATAAAATTATTTGTAATTTTTATCTATTTATTAAAAACCAATCCATACTCATTTGTTATATATTTATTCTTTTATAATTTTTTTTATTTTATTTAATTCTGTTTTTATATTTGTATTTATTTTCACAGTTTAACAGTCGATTAAGTTATAATTGTATTGGAATGAAAAAAAAAATTATGTGAAACCGTGAATCTCTAGCTAACTTTAGCGGACTTTTTTCTTATTTTCACACTACTAGCGTTGGTCGTTCAGTCATTTGGTGATTGCATAAACTGTAATAGTATAAAGGTTCCTAAAAATAAATTCATAAAAATCAAATAGTATAAAGTTTGCTAAATTTTCTTTCTTTGAAACTCCTTCTGTTTTAGTTTTTTGCGCTTAAGGAAAGCAAAATTTATGAATTATTATAATTGTCAATCGTCGCCTACAAAAAAAGTCCCTAGGAATTTGTATTTGTCTTCAAAAACCTTTTCAAATGAGTCATTTGTTTTCAAAACTAATTAATTAATTTCCCTCCCCTAAGTAGCTGTGTGAGCAATATTGTAGTATAAAGATTGCAATTATAGTCCTCTCGAACTCATTCGAAAGTAATTTTTGGGTTGTGGAACTTTTTCCAAACACTATATATGTTGTATTTATTTGCAATTTTCAAAAGACTTTTTTCATGCAAATATAAATAACAAGATGAAAAAATGTAATATATAAACAAATAAGGTAGATTCTAAACGATAAATTTAATTTTATGTTACATTTAGAAAAGCTTCAATTTGTTTGCGTAACTTTTTTTATATGTTGTATTTTATTATGATTTCTTGCAATTTCAACTTTAATATTACGAATCAACAACAACATTGATGTGTCTTGTATATGTCGTGGGTCGTAAGTCGTATCCACCAAATAAAGTTTCATCGTATAAAATAACTAATATGAAAACTAATATATTTTCTTTTAAAGCATAAAGTTTATGATTTATCATCAAAAGCACGTTGTTCATTCAACATACCGTTGTTAAATACCACTAAAGCACAATTTAAGTTTATAAATTAGAAAGCTTACAAGTCAAATTATATTTTTACTTACAAATTTTATGGTTCATTACCGAAGTTTCAATTACAAATAATTTTCGATGTTAGGGGAAGGTCATGCAATAATATTGAAAATTATTTTTCTCTAAGCATTTTTTCAAGCTTTAGAAAAAGTTTTAGAAAATCTTATGTTACAATAATATGGCGAATGGGGAATACTTCTAGATACACACTACGAGAAATACAGAAATAAATAAGCTTTACTTGGACTAAATACCAAATCTTTTTCTCAATGAACTTTTAGTTGAGCGTAACATGAACGCACGCATGTACATGGATAAAAAGTACAAGAACAATTTTAAAAAAGCATAAATCAATTTGTCTGGGAAAAGAGGTAAATCTATTTATCTGTATGATCGTATATTAATCAGGCTCTTAAGCGCTTTGTTTGAATGGAGAGGCTTATTTATAGTTTTTAATTTAGTTGTTACTTAGGCCTCTGAAGACTTTCCTTGTTCATAGACTCATACACTCCTTTAATATGCAAAGTAAGTGATGTAAAGCCTGATTCGCAAATACATCTTTTTAGAGCAAGAAAATTTTGAATTTTTGATTGCAAATTCATGCATATATTGAAAATATTTGATTTTAAGCTATCAGTAGAATATCATATTGGTAATCGCTGAATCCGTTTTGTCAATATCTTAATCCATTTTTACCAAGCCTCGAAGGTAGTAACATGGTGCTCAATCATGTAGCATTGCCTACAGAACCCCTTAATGTGCTATTTTTTTCATATTTTCATATTTTTATAGGTTAAAAAAAAAACTCATAATATACAACTTTTACGACAAGTATAATAACATTATTTTAACATGTTGTGTATTGTCTCTATCTTCATTCCTTCATATCATCCATACGTAGCTGTTGTAGAATCACCCACAACAGTCCACATTCGTTGTTTATCATGTTATTATTATTATATTGCAATGATATTGTTGTTGATGGTGATGGTATTAAAAAAAAAAGATGAACAACAAGTAAACGAGATCAAATGGTATAAACAACATGTAATTTATATTACTAAAGTATTGTTGTTGTCAATTAAGCTTTAACATAACACATAACTGTAGTAGGTACTAAGAAGGTTAGTTACACAAAACCTTCATTTTGATCTGGCAAGTATAGCTTTTGTACTCGATAAAATAATATCCTTCGGTTGATTAGTTTTCCTGGCTTGACGTAAAAACACTTGGCCAGTTCATAAAGCTAAGACAGTAAGCTAATATTGTATCGTAGTAGCTTCTTTTATTCAGGCCTGATATAAAGCAGTTTAGATGATGGTGGGAAGTTTAAATTAGTGGTAGAACTGATGGAAAAATCAGGCCATGCTTATCATAAAAATGCATTGTAATCCGATTTATACAATTTGTATTCTTCTCAGCAAACAATTTAATTTGATTCCCATATCATTGGAACCTACAGAATCTTATTGAATTTAGAATAACGTCGATTAGTTAGCCATGTTTTGCAACCAAACAAAACATGTATGTAAAATTTCAGCTCAATGCGTTGAAGACAACTACTTAAAATAATAAAAATATACAGATCAGTTAATGCTATCATTAAATAAACAATACCATATTCCATATCAGTCATTTTCCAATCACAAACATTTGTTATCCGGCTTTAAATTTAAAAAACGGATATAATTCTAGTTACGATGTGGAATTGAAACGCTGGTTTGGTATTTTTTTACTGACTTGTAGGTGCAAATTTGATATAAATAAAGTCAGTTTTCCTGAATTGCTGACCTACTTCCTGCTGACTTCATGTTTTCTGGGTATAAAATTACATTTCTTAAAGTATTTTTACGAACTGTTGCCTTAAATACAGGCAGAGTACGAAGAGTACTTTATTGAAAACATTTCTGTGAAAATTACAGTAATATAAATTTAATAGAAAACAAAAATTCGTAAAACTTAAAATTGTGCATTAAGTTTAATTAATTGGAGTTTTTCAATAATTTTAATTTGAGATTTTCTATAAGATTAAAATAAGAATAAAATACATTAAAGTACTGCAAATTAGTCATAACAGCCTCCTTTATCGCTAAAATTTTTCCCTTTTTTTTATTATCCATAGCATGACTACGCACACAACGAATAGTGTAAAACAGCATAACCCGTTAGGTGTTCATTGATTTTGTGTAGAACTAACCTCCTTAGTATTAGGTAGATAGGTAGTTAAAGGCTATGGTAGATAGGTAGTTAAAGTTAGGTATATTCTACTGTGTTGTATAAATCATAATTATATAATAAGCTAAATATAATATTTAACAACCTTAATGTATAATAAAATAATATACTGTACGTAATAAATACTATTTATTTAAAAAATGATATATTGTTAAATTTATATTTTGTAGTCATATTTTAAATCACATCAAATTTATTTTACAAATACCGTAGAAAATCTATTATACTTAAGCGATTTGATGTGTTTACTGGAAAAATGTGAAACTCGCTAGCAGAATATCTTCATACACAAGACGGTTCATCAAATATAACACAATGAATAATATTTTAGATCTAAGATACTTTAAAAATCAAGTTTTCAAGGATGAATCCAAATTCCATTTTCAGCCATTTTGATACTTTCCTAGTTTAATTTTTCCCTACATATTATTTTGTCAGTGACAATTAAACATACATATATTATATCAGAGAAAGAATTAAAAATTTTCAGAACTATACTAAAAAGAAAACTATTCTTGGAGAATGGTGGAAAATGAAATAATAATAATTATATATAATATAATTTATAAAAAAAACTATTATTTAAAATAAAAAGACAACAGCATTTACTATTCGCAAGCGGTCTCCCATACAACGTAGTATCGCTCGACACGTGAGAGTTGTTGGAGTATTTTTTACCTCAAAATACCTATGTTAGCATAAAGTTAAAACTCAGATTAAGTGACAAAAGAATCTGCTTGATCGTTCCAGTTGATTTATGTTACTTTTATCCTGCACTTATAGTATATGAATCCAACCAATTCTGAAAAATGATTTTAATCTCAACTTTATTTGTGTAATTGTACCGATGTTTTGCGGTTTGATTGAAATTCTAAACATTTTAAGTGGATTCCGTAAAAGTAATGTTTACTAGCTGTGAAATAATTGTAAATAGTGAATATTTTTAATAAAAGAATATTACACATTATCCGGTCAATTTAAACATCCGAAGGTGAAAAATTCGCACCAAGCTGAAATTTGGTAGTTTGATTGATCAAAACACCACAATAATCTTAAAAGATCTCATCGATCGGAAATGTGGAAACAAATTTACGCGAGGTCAACCACCATAAAAAGGGGGTTTTAGCGATTTTCAGAGTTTATCATAAAATAAGTTACGACGAAAATTGCAGATCAGATAATTAAACATTAAAAATGTTTCAATGCTTGTTTTCCTAAGAGCCACCATTTCTGAGATATAAGTATTCAAAAAGTTGGAGGAGTTGTAATAGTCATACGATTTTATGGACGGACATATAATTAGTTGCCTTACATTGAAATTTTAATAATATTTTCTAACAAATTAATATTAGTAATTATGTGAATTTACAAACAAAAATTTTATTTATACAATTTCTATTGCAACAAGTCTAATTAATTGCTATATACCAATAATTTAACTGGGTATTTACTATACCATTTACATGTAAAGAAAACTAGTCATAACAGCCACCTTTACTCCAAAATTATCCATTGCAAGCACAGGCGTCAATTTGATTGTCCCTACCATGACTACGCAACTCAACGGATATATCAAAGTAAAATTGTATATATGTAAGTTATGATAGATCCACATGATACCAACTTCACACATACTTCTATAGAATTCTGCGCAACAAATCAGTACTAACAGTCGGCATGATGGTAAAGTCTGAGCACGGAAGTTGGAAGTATTCCCATACTAATGATAAGTCTGCATATACATTTCCCCATCATATTTACATGAACATATTTACTCAGACTTTCAGTCTGTACAGATATATGTACAAACAAGAGTGTGTATCGTGTAGACCCACCATTACACTGACCGATAAAAAAATTTGTACTTGTATTACTAAGCTTCTGTGATGTACGTCGCGTACTTATATATATTATGACGATTGCAATTCTTCCACCTTTTTGAATCGTTATATCTCATTATATTTAATTATCTGATCTACATTTTTCGTCTGAGCTAATTTTATAATGGTTAGATTAGGTTAGGTTAAATTGGCTGTCCACGAAGGACACACTAAGGTAGGCTATAGAGCCCATTGTGATATCATATGTGTTTACTACCTTTCCGCTGATAATTTCATTTATCAGCTCCTCAATTTCAGAGGCTGAGGGCACCTCCTTCATGCATATACCATGCACTACACCACCTCATCACAACTATTAATTAAATTAATTTTGTTGCGACGGCGGGAATCGAACCCGCTACCATAAGCATACCGCAGACGTAATTGGTTACGACTAAACCAACTGAGCTAATAGGGCGACAATTTTATAATAAAACTCATCGTTTTGGTGAAAATCACGAAAAAACTCTTTTTGTAATCTTCAACCGGGTGCGAATTTTTATACCATTACTCATATTTGTTTATTTAATTTGACCGGATAAATAACCTAACACTGATGAAAAAGTTATTCATTTGATCAATTATATATGGTTTGTATAGAATAAGCCTTTCTATCGTTCTACATCATGATGAATTACACAAGAATGGGGATCTAATACAGGTTTCCCTCTTCTTTTTTTTTTAAATGGCTCATGCGTACCTATTTGTATATGTATGTTTAACGTATACGTATTCATACACGCTTATATTTCATTGTTATGAATCATTGACGTGCGGAAAATGAAAATAATAAAATTTTAATTAGTGAAGCCCAATTAAAGCTTGTAACACAATTAAAATTATATTTTATTGATTATAAACAAAAAAATAATAAATAATTACTGGACTGAAAAATGTTTCTTTCAGTTAAAACATTTTAAAATATTAAGAGCTACAGCTAGTGTACATAATGACATTTTATTAAAATGAGAAATTATGTAGTCAAAAATATTATCAACTAGAGTGACACCCACCCGCTTCACTCGGTTTAAAAGTAAAGATTGATAAAGAATGCTCTCACTTATCCCCTTTCTGTAACACTCGAAATAATGGTAAGGATTGTTTTACACAGGTAAAATATATGTATGGTTTTCTATTTTTTTGAATGTATAATAGTCGTAATTATTCATTGAGTATATTAGAAAAGATGACCGTGAAATATTTTATATTGACAATTTTTACAGAAATCTGGTAATGTCAAATGGCTACTTTTACAGAAATCTGTAATTTATGGTAATGTCAAATTAAATTAATTAAGAAATTTTTTTTATTAATATATCTTTATAAATTATATATCATGTGTTATTCTGAAGTATAAGCTATATTGCTGTACAGTTTCATTAAAAACCATTCGCTAGTTTTAGCGTGAAAGCGTAACAACAAACAAACAAACAAACATGCTTACTTTCGCATTTATAATATATAGAAATAGAGATATCATCTCTTTATTCGTTAAAGCCTTTGTTATTTTGCATGTTATGTAGAAGTTTGATTTAAGGTCAAAATCTAAGTCTCAATTTTGGTACGTTACCTTGTCTTAAGAAGATGTAGGCTGGTCCTAATTATCAAGAAATATTTACATTCGTGTTCTCGTGTAGGGCGTTCGAAACGAGACAAAATGAAGATAATTCAACGAGAGAGGGTATAATGACATAATTAATCTTTATAAGGAAATAATATCAAATATCAAATATTCTTAAAAAGTAATCTAAGATTCAATTTTGGCTCATAATGTTAATTTCAAAATTAAACAATCAATTACAACTCTGCTGAGTAATGGCCATCCTATTTTTTGTTCATCTAAATGTATTAATTTAGAATAAAGTAAGCTAAGCAATTTTTTTTTTTTTGGACCCATAAATAAACAACTTATCATGGTCTGGTATATTATATTTTATGTAATAATAATAATAATAATAATAGTAAATAATAGATATACAAAAACAACCTACCCAAATACCGATGATATATAATATTGAGAAAGATATATAAATTCTAATTTTGGTGGCAGACGTCCGGGATTCACACACATATACAATATACGGCTTAGCTTAGTCAGAGGTTACATAGAATAATAACAACAAAGAATAGACTTTAAATCCTACCACATAAATTTTCATTTATCTTGTATAATATTATCTAATATATATACCTACAGGGTAGTCTATTTTATACAATTTTTTTTTGGGTGCCAAAAGGAATCGAATCATTAAAGTATTCCGATTTGTAATGTATGTGTAATCTGTAATTAGATAAGCCTCAAAAGCCCATTTTCATTTTTTAAAAAGGTACATTAAGGCTCTTTTTTAGTAATACTCCAGTAAAAGAGGAGAAAAAAGACGAAATTTCTAAATTTTGACTAATAGCACCGATTTTGACGAAAATTTGAGCTTAAGCTTATTCACCTTACAGGTCAAAAGAGTGGTGCATTTTCTCAGGGGAGTGGTAACCTCCCCGTCTAGGAAATGGAGAAAATACATGTTCAAAATGACAACGGGAATCGATAAAGCGATGAAATCTAACCAAAAATAGTCAATCAAGTATATTTCGAAATATCAACCTTCCCAAGTTAGTAGCGATTGTTTGGAGCATTTAATATCCGATAACTGAAAAGTTATCGTTTCAAGTTCAAGTTTCAAGTTCATGAAACTGCTAGAGAGCGGCTAGCATTAATTTTAGTTCTCGTGGTAAATTCACCAGCTTTTGTTCTGAGTAACTTCATTAATTTTTTTTGTTGGTCATTCTGTGCGTAGATATTTACGGATAACATTTTTTTGAAAAATGTTTCTATGAGTGTAAAAATTGTAAGTGTGACTAGGACATGACTTGGAAAGGCTCTCTGAAAGTTAATTTCAAAATGGAACTAATATCCATTTTATTCACCATCTTTGTAATGAGTAAAACATAATATTAGTTTTAAAAATGGTGCGAGAAACTGTCTTCTCTATAACTTCATTAATTTTGTTTGTGGGCCATTCTGTACGTACATATATTTACGAATAGCATCTTTTTGAAAAATATTTCTAATTTTGTAAACCAAGTAGCTACGGTAGAAATTCAATGAATAATTCTATCGTACGGTAAACGAATATTTTGTGAAGCCATTTTTTTTAAGTAGGTATTAGGCCATTTAAATAATTAATTTTATTGAAAATAAAACTTTGCCGTCAATTTGAAATAAAATTGATTTTTTTCCAGTCTCTTACATGAATCGCCAAAAATGGTGGTTTCCATTGGCAGATGTACCTTTCGAGATAAAATGACTATGCTCACTGAACAGCGATTCTTGACTATTGAAACTTTAAAAACTGAAACATTTTTAACCAAAATGTCTCATTATTTTTGCGACCCTCCGTTAATATCTTAATTTTTATAATTATAATTATAAATTTTATGCGTATGAAACAGTTGGGATGGGATTTAGGAAAAAAAGTCTGGGCTTATTCTTCACATTTTCAGGTTTGACTGATTGTAGTTCGAAATTGTTATTTATTTGATATTTGAGGCTTTCTTTTGAATTTGAAAATAAATTAATTTTTGTATTATGAATTGAATTGAATTGAATTTGAAAGCTTTTTTCATTTAAGGATTGAATGAACGTCCTGTGGTACCATGGGGCATCATAAATACCCTAGTGTATTATTTAATTTTTGTATAATAAGCATAACTCTATAATGAATGTTATTTAAATTGTATTATTACTTTAAGATGAATTGGAACTGATAAAACTAGTAATTTAAAATAATCGACAACTCGAATATTATTCAATGGTTTAGTGAGTTATCTACCCACAAATATCGATTTTATAATGTGTAATTTGTTGTGTGTACCAAATAAAGTTACAAAATGTTTTAGGTTTAATAAATTTAATTGATAGTTTTTTAATGCATTTAGTTTTAATGTGTTTTTTATATCCATTTTTTTAAAGCACCATGGAAAAGAGTCTTTGTTTAAAGAACTATTCTTCAGAATTTTTTTTATACTAAGAATTCAATATTGCACAACTATCGATAAACGCGTGAAAACCATGGTACCAGATGTGTGAAGCCTGGTTAAAGATCAAAATATTCAACTCCTTAATGTACTTTGATTTATTACCCGCTGGTTGCACATGAAGCTTCACTCTTGTACATACAAGTACAATACAAGTACAATTTACTCCAAGAAACACCATAAATATAGTGTACGTGATTAAAAAATTGAAATTTCTCTTCAAAATATCCGTTACTCTGAGCACGTAGTATGAAGTTCGACTTGTTAATTTTTCGGGGTGAATTGAGACCGCCCTTTTCTCCATTTTTTACTACTCCAACTTAAACTTGCCAATCTATAATAAAGGAGAAAACAATTGTAAAATTGAGTATCGATAGTTGCTTGATCGTGGTACGTCCTTCTCTCTTATCCCTACCAACATTTTGTTTAAAGCTCAAATATGGTTGTGTTTTAAGCTCAAATATGGTAAAGCAATACCAACCAATAAAGTTAGTGCTTTAGGTGTAATGTGATTTAGACCACAAAATATAATAGTTAACTTATAAATAAATGAATAGTAAAAGAAAGAATTGTACTTTGTAAGACCAAAACTGTTGCTTTCCAATAACTAAAATATGTCTTCATATATCTAATTTGGTATATGATAGACTATCGAGAAAGTACAAAGGTACATTCTACTATTTGTACTTCACTGTAACTACATCTTACTCAAAATATCAAAAGCAGAATTACCCTATTCTATGCTACTGTTACAGTGTTTGATTAACCTGATTTTTTTAATTTTCTTAATTGTGTAGTTGATTTTAAAAGATTTCAGTTAAGAGGGGATGATGAGTTGAAAACAAAATTTGGGATTGATCAACTAACATTAGGAGTAAAAACTATTTATATTTTACAGTATAACTATATTTTCCAGTATCAGTGTATTCATGGTTCAGTATGCATGTGAACTTATTCACCCCTTTGAATACAGGAGCATAAAATCTTTTCTGTTAAAAAATTATCTGTAAAAATTTTAGCACGCTGAGCTGTCAATTTGTGTTTTTTAACTACCACGTTGACGGGCAGAGTATCTAAGAAGACATATTAATGGAGATGCATTTTAATTGTATCCTTTGTACCAAAATTTTATATCTACAATACGAATTTCTTACTGTTACAAACTTGAATCTAAACTTACGTTATAATGAATCCTCAAAATCTGTTGAGTTGAGGATCCTGTTATGTTGAGGAGCATTATTGGGTTATTATATTAATTGTTTGTTGTGAAATATTGTTACACGGTACACTTATTACCAATAAATGAACAATTATTATTCAACCACGAATGCAATATAAGGTGGTCACATGAACTGTAAAAGAAACAGTTTACGCTTATATTTTTAAGGATTCAATTTTTAAAGAAAGATGACGTAATACACCCAGCTACACTTTAAATTATGAATTATTTCAGACAGCAAAAACCCTTGTAAAGATAACGAAAACAACAGTTATGCTTGTTAATTCACATTTCATATGTTGTGATGAAGTTCTACGTACATGATAGATTGAAAGCGTCTTCTATGAGTCCGATGCACAAAGACCCTATGTCGATGTTGCGATGTCTAGAGGCTTACCTTTTCCTCTATGAGCCATTTTTAGCTGTTAAAGAAGTATAAGAGTGCTTTGATCTCAACAGGTTATCATAGAATGCCTGACTCAAGTAGCAAGTGCTGGGTAATAGTGAAAGTAAGACATCTTTTTATCCTGCTTCTCGTTGTAATAGATTCTGAAATAATCGTGATGAATTCGAAAGAAAACGTTCAGTAAGTTTTCTCCAAAACCTTTTCCCATAATAACTGCAACGATTCTTCTACGTTTGTAGTACATTAACATCTTGCTTACCACTGAAATAACAGCCCTGTCAAAATTTACAAAGCAACTGTAGCTAAAAAAAGAAAGCAAGAGATAAAAAGAAGATTCGATCTCCTACCCTATGGGAATTATCAAGAAAAGTAGACAAGTCGGACCTTTGAGACTTGGTACGACTTATGAAAGGTAACATTTTTTTTTTCCAAGCGCAGCCTATATGATAAATAACCACTTGATATAATAATACATAGATATTCCCAGTTTAATTTCCGACGAATAGTTTATTTTTATTTATTTTTTTTACAAATGCAGCAATAATAACCACAATAACATGAATGGTAACAAACACTAACTGAACTCCCAAAAGGCGTTATATAGGCAACATAAACGACATCATGTACAAAATGGAATACACACAAAATACGTTGTACTCGTTATTATTATATATTGGCATAGAATTTTGTGTATCGTGATAAATAATAACGATTCGTTAGAATCTAGTACAGTTGTATTAATATTAAATGTGTTTGATGTATTAGTAGTGCGTCACTTGTTATCAAAAAATACTATATAATTTTGACATGTTAAAATGTTGCTGGAAAGAAAGGTGTATATGTACAACATGGCTTATAGAATGGCCGTTTTCACATTAATTTCCTGTAAATCGATTTTGGGAAACGTTTAGCATTTATTTTCTACAAGTGCTAAAAATGTTACAAAAATATTTTTGGAATGCATTTTAACATAAGCGTTTTTTATTTACGATATTTAAAAACAAGTGAAATTTATAAAATTGAAAGAAACCCCAACAAATTTTTCGGGTACGGAACCCTAAACTAGCATTTGAAACATATCTTGAATACTCACTTTTAAATTACCTTTTTCCTTCAAGCCTTTTCCAAACTGAACCGATTTGGATCATCACCAATTTTTAGTTTTTTCGGGTACGAAACTCTGAATTCGCACTTGAAACAAAACGTTCATCCATTTAGGAGCTACAATGCCACAGACAGACAGACAGACACACAGAGAGACACACACACACATAGCGGTCAAAGTTATAACACCTATTTTTTTTAGTTCAGAAAAATTATTTTGTAAGTGCCTTACAAATATCTAAATCGATTTAAAGGAGTACGCTTTGGAAATCACCATGAGTTCTAGGAGCAACTCGCTTTTTTACACGGAAAGAAATTTTTTGCCCATATCACTATTTAAGTATAGGCGTCCATGCAATAATATGAAGTTTAGCTGAATGATTATTCTATTAAATGTTCCCATCCGAACATCAGCAACAGTTAGGGCGCATGAGCTGCTGTCCGTATGTGCGTTATGCTCAAATTTACTTGTAATATCCACAATACTTCTGGTGGATAGTTCTATTTAACACTGTAATGTCACTGATGCCACCATACAGTATTGTAAATAACGCTATAGTTATCTTATGACAATGTAAGATAAAGTATTATCACATACTTTTGAGTATCTGTCCCTATAGCATTGCAATAATCGCCATGCTTTTCTTACCGTGTACATCGCCAGAAATCAAGTCGAGATATTTTTTGATGGTTTGTGACGAGCTATAATGGTAGCATAGTAACATCAGCGTAGGTGGAAAATTCACTAAATTGTCATAATCAGACGATATTTGAGTAATTTTGTATATTTATTTTTTACAATTTTCTTTCATTCATCCTTTCATCCAAAACATGGGATATTTCTCTTCAACACTATGTTACTCTAACAAATGTGAGTACAAAAAAAAAAAAAAAAAACTGCATTAAAATCGACGTATGACCTTGGAATACATTTTGTGACGAATAAAAATGTCAATGGAGGTGAATTGTCTAATTAGGAAAAAAATTCAATATTGAAAATTTTTTTGTATTAATATATCTTCTCCTTATAATTACGGTCAGAATAAATCTCAACAGTAATAGAGCTGCCTGTAAACCATGTAGCGTTTTGAACCACTTAATAAACGATTGACATTTAAAGTATTTAAAATATTCAATACAAATAGAATACTTAATCAGCTTATAGAAAAAGCAAGTCAGTTTATGAAAGTCTAATAGTTTCAGATTGATTTTTGAGTATTTATTTTTTTTGAGTAAAGAAAGAATTATCAGCATACAATTATGCATAACTGAATTTTCGAAATTTCCACAACTTATCATCATTGTTCAATTTCTTTTTAAACATCAAATATTCCAGTATTGGAAAAGAGAATTCCTATGAATAACGTTATATCTACAGCGTAAAATTATATTCGTATGTAAATTCGATTGTGTTTATAGCCGACACAAGTTTATAACCAAAGGCTGTTGAAAAATATTTTATTAGTTTATTGTGGTTGATAAAACGAAAAAGGAGA
Source organism: Chrysoperla carnea (assembly GCF_905475395.1). NCBI lineage: Eukaryota > Metazoa > Arthropoda > Insecta > Neuroptera > Chrysopidae > Chrysoperla > Chrysoperla carnea. The sequence continues at coordinate 43,987,234 of NC_058339.1, forward strand.
AGCAAAATAGTGAAAATAGTTATTACATTTGTTATTTTTTCTGAATTTTAATCAAATTAAAATAAACGAAACAAAACATACATACTTTTCAATAAATTCGTATTATATAATAAGCAATCCGTCATAAAAATATTTTATTCGAAATAACAAAATATACAATATTTTCTTTATAAAATTCACAGATCGGATTGAGAAAAATAAAGCCACATTGGTGGAATTCAGAATAGCTGCAGTCATACATTTCGCTAGTAGTTATTATCACAATAAAGTGATTGGAAAAGAAATGAAGAGTTAGTTGAATAAGCAAGTTCATATTTGCTTATTGAATTAACTTTTCATGTACTTAAGGAGCAGATTCATCTAGTAGTAGTGCAAAAACAGTTAAATTACAATGGAAAATTTGTTTTTAATAAAGTTTTTAATACAACGTTTTCAAAACGAAACGAAAAAGTATAGAATAATTAAATGATTATTTTTACAATCAAAAATTATAATGTTAAATGGCGTGAGGTGCTAGATGCATACTTAAGGTGCAAGAAAAGACCCCCCACACTTTTTTTAGTATAGGATTTTTTGTCATTTTAATGCATTGTCATCGAGTTTTTATCTATGTTCAAAATAATCGTCTCTGGCTCAATGGGAAGTTACTTTAAAATTAATAACAACATTTGACCCGAACAGACATGGATGAAAGCGAAAAAGTTAATAAAAACATAATTATGTGGTATCATAATTTTATCTACATAGCTATGAGAAAATTTTGTTTCAAGCTTTCGGTGCGAATAACACGATGACTGCTCTCTCCATTATCTGCGCAATTTTTTCACAGATATTTTATAGGTACCATATAACAGTTTCTGTTAATCTGGTTGTTATTAATTATGTGATACCAAACACATTGCTTGTATTAAAGCTGACTACGTTTTCGAGAGTTAACTTTAAGATGGTGGTACTTAGTAAGAGACGGCTACGCAAGAATAAAGCAATCTTATTTCTGCCTGGAAAATTAAAATAACATTCTTTAATAATAAAATTAAATTATATTTATTATCCGGTCAAATTAAACCAAAAACAGTAGGGAAGGTACAAAAATTGGCACCCAGCAAAAGGTTAGAAAACTTGTTCAAAACACCATCATACATGAAATTTAAAATGTCCTCATTCAATACCTGAAAAAAAATTAGTCGTGATCGAAGGTCACAACGACGGGTTTTTCGCAGTTTTCAGCAAAACGGTAAGTTTTATCATAACATTAGTTCGAAATTGTAGATCAGATAATAAAATATCAAAAATGTCTCAATTATTTTCATGAAAGCCGCTATTTCTAAGATATAACGATTCAAAAAGCTGTAATAAGAGTTATAATCGTTGCGTCGTATGTTTCCTTGGATTAATATTGTAATTCTATGGCTTCTATTGAAAATTTTCAGCATATCTTTATATTTCTTGTTCAAGACAAGGCATTTACACACAAGCGCATTGACATCGCGCAAACAAAAAATATCGACTTTGTCGAGGTTTCGGTCGAAGCGTATTATCGGCAATATGATCCTAAAATAATTTCATGTCATTCGGTCAAGTCGTTTAGAATCAGTCATTTTTTTAAATTATTTTTTGTAGCTCTTTATTATACTGGGAAGGAATTCATGTGCACCTCAAGGGTCGCAACCGACACACCAGACAGATTGTTAAGTATTAGAATCATATCGGGCACGGAAAAGCAACATAAAAACTTTGCATATTTTTTTCAAAATCTTTTAAGTGAAAGAATATGTTTCTTTCAATCGGCGTGCATTAAAATGTTTTTAATTCAATAACGTTATTATTAAGTTATTCGTCTTTCAATTCAAGTATAACAAAAATGCGTGTTAATATATATATTAATACTAGACTTCTTTCAATCAGTTGCACGATATTTAAGCCGTATTTATATTATACAGTAAGAGTGAATTAAAAAATGAGTTTTAGAACGAAAGTATGATTACTTCACCACTTCTTGCTAGCGTCATAGCATTCAGTTTGTTTTCAACGAAGAAATGATATTTTTGGAGAATTTATTGATATATTTCAATAAACTTGGTCCGTGTGCATTTCTAATAAATTCCTCTATTCGCACCGTGGGTTTTGGAGGCGTTTCCATGGTAGAGATACATTACTTTAATTATAGAATTGTATGGATGCATATATAATTGTATGAATTGCATTTATGACTTATATTGAAAATTTGATATTATTGTCTCACAACTATAAATAAATAATTATGATAATTTACCTTTGAAAAATTATATTTGTGCAATTTGATTTCTTATTTTCACAATTTTTAATGCATTAAGTTGTCATCCTATTAGCTTAGTTGGTTAAGACGTAACCAATTCCGTCCGCAGTATGCTTAGGGTAGCGGGTTCGAGTTATGATTGGCTGGTTTAGTGCATGCTAAATGCATGAAGGAGGTGCACTCAGCCTCTGAAATTGAGGAGCTGATAAAGGAAATTATCAGCGGAAAGGTGGTAAAACACATATATGGTGTCACAATGGGCTCTATAGTGTCTTTCGTGGACAGCCAATGTAACCTAACCTAACCTAACCTTATGCATTAAGTTTAATTAATTAGTGTTTTTCAATAATTTCAATTTGACATTTGCTATAACATTAACATGTAAACAATTGCAAATTAGTTATAATACCCTCCTTTATCGCCAAATTTTTTTACTGTAGGCGCTGCAAGCGATTTTACTGTCCCTACCATGACTACGCACACAACGGATAGCGAGTTAATATTTTTCTTATGAATCCAATTTAAGTTTTTGACAATTCATTTAACTTGAATTAAAGTTAAAAAACTATTGATATCAAAATGACTTACATACAATGGATTCGTTTTATTTGGCATTTATCTTTCTACATATAGACCAAATTTCTATCGTTATATAAAAAAAAAAGAAACAATGTCGAAAATATGTAATACGTAAAAATATTTTTATTAAATTTTTTATATAACCGTAGTAATAATGTATTTTCATCATCATCGTATGTATATATATATTTTTTTTCTTTTCAATTTAATAGATTATATCAACAATATGGTTTGAAAGTAGAGAATGAAATTTTTGTTCATATTTTTTTATGTTTTTACTCCTTTATTAGCGAATTTCCTTTTCAAGGAATATATTGTACTGATGCTTTTGATTTTGTACTGGTGATGGAATTATGAAAAACAATTTTCAATTCGACGGTTTAAAATTAAATTAAAATTAAAGATATCTAAACTGCGTTTGGTATAAGAAAGACTAGTGTTCGTTAACGACGAAAACTGTTGATTATATAAAAAGGGTAAAGAGATGGGTCGAAACTAATTTTTATTTATTTTTTGATGAGTGTTGAGAAAATTGAAACTTTTTACGTGCGTCTACAGTGCAGCTAGAGTTGCATTTAGGAGATCTCTGTATTAAAGAAGATTGATTTAAATCTAGGTTCAAAGTAAGTAAAGCGATTAACCTTCTTTCTATATAGAGACAAAGTTTAAAATAATTAATTTTGTTTGTTTATCATTACTCGTTATATGTTTCGACGCCTAAATCGCTAATTATAGAAGTTTGGAATTGCGAGAGATGCGTTTCCCCACTCCAGATTATTTTCTCCTCTGAGAGATTTCTGATTTTAAATGACAAACAAAAAGAAACTTTTTAAAAAAATTATCAAAATCGTAGCTGTTATTGAAGACTCCCGAGTAAAAACGTTCAGTGATACGGCTTTATTACCTTTAAGGATTTATTTGAGAAAATCGTTTTAAAAACATTTTCCTTTTGTTTCGTTTGCATTTTATTGTAAGTTAGTTATATGTAGATAATTAAATTTTAGAATTTCGTTCAAGGAACAAGTGAAAATTTTATTTTTAATTATTCTTAGGTGGGAATCGGTAAGTTTACGCAGTTTCTGTGCAAGTTTTTTATTTCTTTTTTTTTTTTCTTTTTTTTTAATAATAAGTGTGTTGGTATTCATAAACAGGACTTATCTCAAATGCACATTCAATTACATACATATTATACATTAAAAAAAATAGATATGTACATACAAAGGTTTTTTGTAAACAGTGGTGAAATGAGAATCTTTGATATTTAGGTAAATGAAAGCAGTTTTGAAATAATTATCTAATGTTTACAATCAAATGTTGATTTAGAGAGAGTTAAGGCATAAGTTTATATATTTTTACAAATCAAATATGCAAAATGGAAAAAAATTTTCATTCAAAGCGTACTAAGAGAAATTAAAATACAAGAAATTTGGTATGATTTTAAAATCGTTTTTTTGAATTTTTAGTGTTCTTAATGTAGGTACACAAAAATATAGATGTAAAAATAAACAGAATTAGGTACTTCTAAATTATATTTTTGAGGTCGTTTATGTTTTATTTTAATTATAATTAAAACATACCAATTACAATCGATAACGAACTCATCTATAAAACTTCAGTAATTTTGGATTTTATTTTTGGAAGCGTTTTTTAACATATATCTAAACTATCTTTGAAAAAAGTAAGTTTTTATGAATCAGTTGTATGGCCATAATATAAACTTTGATTAGTTTTAGGTTAGATAAGATAAGGGGTTCTAGTGCCAATCCAGCTTGGACACACTTAGAATATGCATTGACATCTGAAGCAAGGCTGCACCCGCGAAGTCCCTTTTTCTTTAACTATTTGGATCAAGAATGGCTGACTTAAATGCGACAGTTTTGTTATTACAAAAACTAAACAGAGAAAGTGGACCTAGTCATCCTTTCATAAACAGGTTGTCTTTTTTTAGTCGACTTATGTTAGATAAATAAATAAATTTAATCGAAGAAAATGTTTCAACGAAAAGGTTCAATCAAAACCTGATTCTTCATAGCTGACAAACATTAGATGAACGTTTTAAATGGACAAGTTGTTCTTGATAAATACTCAAGCATTTTTTGTTTGGAATATTTTTTTGGAAATCCGAATAGTTTAGACAGTAATTCATAGCAAAAATATAGCTTTTTTGCGTTTGTTTATTGCATTGGAACAAAAAACACATCACTTTTAGAGGACTTATTGGAAAATATTTTTGAAAAGTGCATAGATTTCGTAGAAACAATTATATGAAATAATAATTTTGATACGAAAATAACAATTTTCATTGAGCTTGAAAACCTATTTCAAGTTTAATGTTTTGCTTGAAGAATTTTTATCCATAGAACTTATTTCACATTAATTATATTAGTTATGATTTATTTATTTAATTTTTAGTAGTACTTAGTCCAAGTCATTCAAAATTTATAATACATATTTCCGTACTTCTTCAAACATGGTGCTTATTTTTAAAACAAGGATATTTTCATTTCGTTCACTTTGTAGAAACAAATGAGTAAAGAGTTTTTTTTTTATGAATAGATGATGTTGTCGATGTCTCCCTTGTTACAGACTTTCTGTATATAGGTACCTAGAACATAATATTTTATATACCTTGGTTTTGTGCTAGATACACTATGCTTGTTTTCAATTTACTTAATGTTCTACTTCGAAGTAGGTAGGTAGGTAGGCAAGTTGTCAAGCAAGCAGTTCATTGTAGATAAGAATATAATGTCGAGAAAATATTCCTGTTCGATATTTTCGCACGTCCGCGTTCGATATACTAATATCCAACGTAAAGCAAGGCCAAAAGTTGTCCGAAATTAAACCTGGTTGTAGTTGTTTAATTAGTTTTGTCATAGGTCGAATTTTTTTTTCGGTTTTTATGGCGTTTTTCGTCATTTTAAGCAATAAATTTTTTTCTAGAAAAGCCTACTATTTCCAACATACTGATATTGATTATTGGGTATAACAAGTGAAATTTACAAACTTTAAAAAACTACGGACAAATTTTTCGGGTACGGGCTCGGAACTCTTTTTGTGGTAAGGAACCTGAAACTCGCATTCGAAACATATCTTAAAACACTCTCCATTAAATTTTCACAATTCCGGATCCATTCTGATTGGTATCAGCGTAGCGTCTGGTATGTACATGCAAAAATTTTCTAAAATATACAAGCTATAGAAACCTGCTTCAGACAAAATTATTCAGAAGAAAAGAAGGACATATTTTCCTGGGTTTTAGCGATCCTTAAATAGTGTAAAACATAGTTTTACACTATTATCTTATTTACTTATCTTTTGAATCAAGCGGAAACGTACGTTTTCGAGTTTGGAATTTAAAAGGAGATATTCATTTTAACGAATGGTAATGTCACTTTTCGGTGTGTGTGCATTATATTTCTTAAAATCCAACAAACTCAATGACGTCGTTTGGGCCAAGAAATACAAATTTGAAGAAAATAATCCACTTTTATACTTTCGTTTGAAAGTATTGAGTTTCGTATGAAAATGGAATAAAAAACCCTCTATTTAAAGCTACTTTCAAATTTCCCTTCTATCTTTTCCCTCTTGTATGGTTATTTGTAGCATCAATATTTCTAAGTGTTACACACTTGGGACTAAACTAAATGTACCCACTCCGATATATTCTATTTCTCCTGTAAATAATAATTTGAATTGCTCTTAAAAAAATTTTACATCTTTATTATTCGGAATCCCCCGCACTTAAGCGTATACCACAATCGAATGAGAAACATTTCCTCACGAAAGCAAACTTATCGTCTTGTCTAATAGGTATAGTGTATATAATAGATACTGGAGGTATTGGTTTGGTATAGGGGAGATAAGATACTTTGGAGATAGATCACAAATCACAATACACTTTTCATACTCTCTTTTATAACAAACATATTTTGTCATTTGAAAAACTATTGATATTGTATGTATGGATATGGATAAGTCAAAATATCACTTTTATCATGATAAATTATTATGTGTATTTTTGTTTACTATCCCTAAATTTTTTCGACATTATAGAAATTTCTTTCAAAGTTATTTAAAAATTGTATCCCGTATTGCAAACTACTAGGGCATAGGAAATTAGAAATATATTTTTTTAAGTATTTGTTTCTTCTTAGTTCGTCACTGATTAGCATTCAAACTTTTTATATCCAAGTCGCTTATTTTACCCTTTTTTGCATTTGGATGAATTTTGTTTTTAAGTTTAGTTTAGAAGAAGTACCTGAATCTTTCCCTGATTGACATATCCGGGTTGTATTTCTACTTATATGTACTTGATTATCGCTGTTCAAGACAACCGTTTATATATAAGTGCTAAAACCTGGAAAACCGGGTAAACCTAAAAATAGTTTGTGCTTACCGGCTGTTCTACGACGCCGTATGCAATTTTTTATTAGAAATTATTTCAAAAAACTTACATTCTACTCTACTTAATTTTCAATTTCGGTATTTTATTGATAGATTCCTTATATTATAGTTTTTCACTTTACTTAAAAAATTATAAAAAAAATCGAAGATAAAAGAAAAATACGGATATGTAGATCTTAATATGTTTTATATCTTTTGAGCTAAAATTACCTCTCCGATGTTTCTTGTATATCTATAGATGATGAAAGAAAAAAAAACTATTGACCTGTAAATTTACTTCAACTATTATGCTAATATTAAGGTCTTACTTTAGAAAATAACTTTTTATAAATTTACTGAGAATGAAAACATATTTGGTTCCATATATCATATATATGGGTATATTTTATTTTGTTTATAATGTTTCTATGAATAAGATTTACTTACGAATTACATAAATCTAGCTGCACCTGCAGTTTCGTAATCATTGAATGCTGCAGTAGGCTTCCATTAAAGTAACGAGTATTTACTATAGTATTTTTAATTATTTATTGTAGCAAATAAAGTATCAAAGTATTTACTCAAGCGAGGAGAGAAAATATCCATGAAGGTAGTTCGTATTACATAAGTAGGATCAATGGTTCTTGAATGAAACCACATTTCCCAAACGACAGAATCAATTAGAAAATTGAACTGAATAATTTTCAAGCTAGCTGAAATTTGTAGCTATACTTTCCAATGACAAGAAATTATTATGGTTTCAAAATTTTAGTCTAAAATTGTCGTAAATTTTTTCTATTATCTACGAATTTTCCATAATAAAGCAACAAACGATATATAAGAATTTATATCTCAGTGACTAAAAAAAAATAAATTTTTAGATGCAGTAAGTTTACAGTTGAAAGGCAGTTACATCACTATTATTTTATTATTGATTATTACTGACTATGTACTTTATATTTATATGCGCTTCCACCGTAATATAAACAAATGATTTAAACTTAAATAATCGTATTAATAATTTTCTTCTGGACAATTCCGTGAGTACTCAACAACGTAGAAGAAGATGAATGCGTGCCTATGGATATATGGATTAAATAGATAATTTTCTAATATAGTACTCATGATAAGAATAAATAGATATTAATAACGAATTCTAAGATATTATTGCATATTGTAAATGCATATATGTACCAGAATGGAGAACTCTTGGTATTTTTTAAACGTAGATATAGGTTTGTTTACAATGATACAGATCCTACTACAAATATTTGTATACATAGGTAACTTGCATGAAACAATGGTTGACTGTTTCGTTTTAAGGTTGATCGGGCATTAAATTGTATAAATAAATTTACTACCCTGTTTCGCTATGTGTGTTCATAGTGAAAAAGTATGTAAATATGAAAAGAATAGAAAATTGTGAATCAATTTTACTCAGATAATAACCATTAAAAGAGCTACACCACCGTTTATCAGAAAAGATATATCTGCTCATAATCATATATCATCATCACTGAGCTGACAAAAGGAGTTTGGAAAAAGATTAGTGGAAAAACAACTGCGGAATCAATTAATAGGTAATATTTCACATGTTGACTTTGCCAAGATTTCAACTCGCGTTTTTCATGTTCACACAAACTTAGTTGGTATGGAAAGAAATAATACAGGTGTTCGAATGACTTTCCTTAGTTCACAAAAGTATTATCAAATTAAAAAATATATAATCCTTAACATTGGATACATAGACCATCCAGCCAGAAGATATTTTGTGGATGTGTTAATTTTTACATTTAAATACACTACAGATTTACACATTTATACATTATCCTGAATATTCACAAATATTCGGGCTAGTGTGCCACCATTGTAATCACTTCTAACTGTATTTTTGCTTATTAAGTGACCTGCTTACAATAATTTTTTTATTGCAATTTTCAATTCTATCATCATTATTCACTTATGTAATAATAATGCTTATATTTTTAAATAAATATTATTTTTATATCACAATATGTATATATATGAGCAATGAAAATTTTGGGAAAATAATGAAATCATTGTGTGCGAACTCGATTTTGCACGCAGTGCATAGGAGATATAACTTGTTAACTAAGTTATTTTCAATCGTATTATCACTCTTTTTAGAATATACATGCGAACCTTAGTGTTACTGTTTTCTTTATTTCTCATGAGATGATTGTTACAAGGAACTCATTGGAAAAAACACTATACGTATACAATACCTTCATATAACAATATAAAAACATTTTTCTCTAATTGAAAAAAAAAATCAAAACGAAAAAAAATACACATATATATATATATTTATATACTGTATATTTTTTTATTATATATTTTATAAAATGGAACATTTTTATTTGACGTTCTTGTCATTAAAATAATTAAAAATGTTGGAATTTTAGGCTGATGTAGTGGGCTATAGGTATGTATTGCGTGTTCCATGACTGAAAATGTATTAGTAAGTGTAAAATTTTAGGATGTTGATTATACAATGCAATTTTTTAATAAATCGTGTACAGTTATTTTCACTTTTTACAACATATACTCTAATGCATAAATTTATTCTGCAAAAACTATTGGGTCATTCCTTATAATGTGTGTACATGGAACATAAAAAGTTACACGTTGCTAGATTTTTAAAATCACCTTTTTCCCTGCTTATCCCCTCTTGTCTCTCATAACTTTTATTTCTCTAACTGTAATGAACATTCTAAAGGCAGACCCATTAGTCCAGTACATAAGATTCCAGATTTTGCCTTTATAAACCTTAATTCTTTTATACAGGATTGGAATAAATTTATTATAACTTTAAATAAAAGTTTAATGTTAAAAAGCGTGGGTGGCTATTCGTAGATTCTTATTGTGATATCTGATACTCCACTCCAAAAACTGTAGTTTGTACTTTTAAGTCCGTTTTGAAAACGTGGGATTAAAAAGTTTTCTTCATGGATATTTTCAGCACCAATTCTAAATTCTAGATAGCGTGTAAAATGGACTGGTACACTTGCTAGGATATGTAATAATGTGTGAGTGTATGTAACAGTCAGCTGTGTTTTCCTATTTTTATTATTTTTTTATTTTAAAAACAAAAAATATGTATTATCATGACAGTTTTATCATTATTATTAATGAAAGCACTTTTTTCAAATTTTTAATTATGAAAATGAAATTTTACTGAAAAAAAAACTCTACTATTAATTTTCTGAAATAAAGGTGGTCACAAAAATACTATATTATAAATTTACTCGAGTCAAAAAGGGCAAATCATCAGACTCACAAATACAATTTTCATACTTTTTTTAAATGAGCACTATGATATACAAACCCAACTCTACTTTTCAGTTTTTAGGGCATATGTAGGAAGCGAGAGTGTAACCGTCCCATAAAAATAAATAAATAAATAAAAAACATGCAGTAGTTAAAATAGCTAAAAATAAAAACGAAAATTACTGAAAATCAGTACATCACTTATAATTTATCAGACTTTTTTTGGTTGATGAATTTACATTTAGTGTCAGTTTTAGTTTTTCCCATAATTAAGCCATAAAAATCACACTCCCATAAAGGTCCTTATTGTGATCTTGAAAAAATTGGAGTGCTTATGGAAAAACTAAAAGTGAAAGTATATATGGAATAAAATGATCCAAAAAACATCCTAATACCGATTTAATTTCTATTTTAATCTCGTTCTCGGGCCCAAAAATATCCAGGATATCAATTTTCAGCAATTATTTAGTTTTTTAGAGTTTTTTAGAGGTGTTTATACCTTCCCCTAAATATGTCCAGCCCACAAAACTTTAAGAATGCAGTGGTTCGAATATCACTAGAATCATAAAAAAACAATATTGAAGTTGTGATACCGTTTTTTGGGGTCATTGGTGAAATACATCCTTAGTTACTCGAGTAAATTAAATAATTGGAAATTGTAATTGGAAAAGCAATCAACTATTTTTTTTTTTGCAGACATTAATTTTCTAACTATAATACGCTTATTATTTACAAAAATTCAATGTAGATAGAATACAAATATTTGGTTTTGCTTTTTCTCTAAATAAAATTATCATAATAATAATAATATTCTGGACACGGGAGCTATTTGCACTAAGTGAATTGCCTCTTAAAAAACGACTATAACGATTAAAATCAAATTAACGTCAATATAATTATTTTGTCGAGACGATAATTCTTTGCTATGTTAAAATCTTCTTCATATTGCGTATTGGCGATAATTGGCTATAAACTTGAGAGTTGTCTATATAATATTGTATATTTAAAGAAGTTTTATCTCGATAAGAATACGATGAGCCGAGCATAGTTAAATGAAGTAAAATGATAAATAACAGTAAAATTTTTTGCATATTCGAAAATTTTGAAAATGTTGCTGGCCAAAATCGAAGTTATTAAAGCTTGCCCCATTAGGGCAAGTAATAAGTAATCTTCTTAGTGTGCGCTTTGATTTATATCGGAAAGAATAAACTTATGAGATTCGATCAAAAAAAGCTTCGATATAAAATGGAATTTCGACCAATTAATGGCTTGAAATGATTGAAAAATTAATTGCTTTTTTAAATTAGCTTTTCTGTACTTTGCTTTTCTAGAATACATTGCGAAGAAATAATGGTGGTCCAAGACTATATAAAGGCAGGAGATATTATAGGATTAATGTTAAGCTTAGCAAGTTTTTAATGGTTTTAAAGATGGCACACTTTGGCTATAGAGCCCATTAAAGATAGTATTAGTTCGATTTTGGGGATGAATCTCCTTTAGGGTTATTACAATAAAACAGATTTGAATGTAGAAACTTCCATGTCTACATAATATATGCATCCACACAAATAAATAAAATACTTTTATATGCCAAAGTATTATTACATTGAAATACAAAAGGTATGGCAACATAAGGTAGATTTACATCTGTAGGGTATAGGGGCTGATGCAGTACCTAGAATTAAAACCTACATTTTTGTGTTGTTAAAAAATTTTTATTTAAAAATATTGCAAAGAAATATATTGATAGCGCTTTTATTTCTCAACACTGTCTTTCTTTTCGAAATTTTAAATTCAAACTGTGGTCTATTGTGCAATATTTTAATTATCCACGAATCACACTCTAATTTACCTAGAATAAACATCTCTCTCTTCAATATATAATATTTTTAATCCATTCATTAGGAATATCATCATATAAAGAATATGCCTAGTAATAGCTTAAGCTGGTATTTTTTATTGATCCAGAGTTACTTCTTTTTCCCACTTTATTGATATAAACATGACTGCCTGAAATAAAAGAGAAAATTGTAGTAAAATTGTTTATCAACTACATGTTCTGTGAAATAAAGCGTACCTTTAACCTTGGTTAAAGATAGATCACGGAGGGTCACTTCAAACTTTACGTTTAATGTTTAACATTATGTTTAGTATTGAATATTAGGTAGCAAAACAGACACGACAAAGAAGTGGGTTAAGTATAATGTGTTCTAGACCAAAAAGAAGACAGTAGCGAACAAATAAATAAATGAATACTATTTTTATAAAAATAGAGGAGATGTCGTGGGCACCCAGTAGGATCTATGTCGTTTTCGCTATAAATTACATATTTTTAAATTAAAAAAAGTGAAAAAGCAATCAATTGAGTTAATTGTTGAAATACCATGTATAGACAGTATTGGTTATGCAATTGTTCGTTTTTTTTTACGTCATGTAAGTAAAGAAAGAGAGCCACTATTAGATAGCTACACAAACATATATGCCACACACATATAACTGTTATTTCTATATAATACATACTATATAATATGCGACTTATTTGCCTCACGGGCAAACAACAGTGATGTGTATGAAAACTTGATTTCTTCTAACATTTCGTTTTTGAGTTATCGTGGTAACAGACAGACGGAAAACCAGAAAGGACAAGCGGAAATGGATTTTGTACACCTATGCAAAAATTTTGTTTGTAGCATCAATATTTTAAGCATTTTTAACTTCGAACTAAGTATATCTTGATATATTTCATATGGTATAAAAATCAGACATGGATGGGTTTCGCCCTGACGTCCACCCGAATTGAAATAATTTTTTATGTCTCAAGATGATATAGCCTCCATCTGCCTAATGCGCGATGAGAAACATAGTTCTAAAACATAGTATTTCGAAACGCTTTTATTTTAGAAATATTTTTTTTACGTTACTCGCAAACAAACGCATAAGCATAATCATCCTCTACGCTGCTTGCCTTCAATATACTAAACTTTGGGTTCACATAATTGCTATCTTAAAGAAAAATTCGAGAATGAACCAAGGTACACTGTCCTCTACGTATATTACGTCTTACCTCTTATACTTTATTACAAATATGCTAGGAAATGCATTTCATTTCTTATATGCGGCGGAAAACTATTTAAATGCTCTATTTTTTTTTTTGGTATTAAATGTAAAAGTATTGTCATAAAATTTTAACTTATGTTGTATGTAGTCAGGAAGAAAACAACTGTCATTTTATAGAATATTAAGCAAAAGTTTTTTAAAATGATTGAGAAAAAATTCTGTTTCTAAAAGCTTTGTAAATATTTCAAAATATAAGATATATGACAACTGAAATGTGATTGCTGCTCTAAATTAAAAATATTACCGAATATTTATACTTATAGTATTTTATCAATTTATACATCAGAAGGTTAAAAAATCCGACTGAAGTTTGATAGGATTTATCAGAACACCATCATAAATGAAATCTAAATAATCCTCATCGATCCGAAATGAGGAAATAAAAATTTAAGCGGGATCGGTGGTCACAAAAACTGGCTTTTCGTGAATTGCAGCAAAACGGTAAGTTTTATCATAAAATTAGTTTGGCCGGAAATTGAAAATTAGATAATTAAATGTAAAAAATGTCTCAATACTTATTTTTCAAATGGAGACCATTTCTGAGATATAACGATTTAAAAATTGGGAAGAGTTGTAATCGTCATATGATTTTATGGATGCTCATATAAATTCTATGACTTGCAATGAAAATTTAAAAATATTTTCTAACAAATTTAAATCAGTAATTATGTGAATTTCCATTTAAAAAAAATAAATATAAAAATAGTAAATATAAATAATATATAAAATATTATTTATACAATTTCGTATCATATTTTCACAATTTATCATGCAACTAGTTTAATTAATTGTTATATTTCAGGGTATTAACATACAATAGCATTTAACAGGGCATTTTTATATCATTTACAGGTAAAGAATTAAAAATTATTCATAACTGCCAATTTTACGCCAAAATTATTCACTACAAGCCCTGGCGCCGACTTGATTGTCCATACTATGATCTTACTAAATTTCAGCTGGGTGTGAATTTTTTTTTTGTACCTTCATTTTACTTTGACTGGAAAAATTGATATTAAAAAGGTTTGCATATGCTTAAAAACATACTTCCATCCGCTCCCACTGATCTTCGATACAGTGCATTAGTCTATATTTTCTTTTTATCTTCTTCATATGTTTTGGCTTAAGAACTTCCCAAGCAATGTGAAAGAGAACACGCCACTTTCCAGAATTTTTTGTAGATAAAAAAGTTATTTCGCTTAGCATAACTACACATCAATATCTAGAGGTGTATTCAGCAATAAAATTGAATTCAGACGGGCACCGGGATTATGAATGACTGAAGTAAATAATATATCTTTATAAAAACTAGAGCACATGTTTTTAACCACAATGTCAACATATAAGCTAGTGATCTAAATATCAATATTTTACCAAATAATATAAATAAACTTTCTTGTATGTTATGGGAATGTGGTATGTGCACTGTATACATGTTTATACCATGCATGTATGTAATATGCAAGGTATGCTAAGTTTAGTATCAAGTTCGTAACGCTTAAAAATATTGATGCTGTGAACAAAATTTTGGTATAGGTGCTTATAAAATCACCTAATTAGTCCATTTTCGGTTGCCTGTCCGTCAGTCTGTCTGTCTGCCAACACGATAACTCAAAAACGAAAAAAGATATCAAACTGAATTTTTTACAGCGTATTCAGGACGTAAAAAGTGAGGTCAAGTTCCTAAATGAGCAACATAGTTCAATTGGGCCTTTGGTCCGTACGACCCATCTTGTAAACCGTTACAGATAAAACTAAAGTTTAAATGTAAAATATATTTCTCATAAAAAAATAATCAACTTTTGGTTGATCATTTTTTCGTAAACATCACTGTTTACCCGTGAGGGCGTAAATTAGGCGTAAACTGTAGATTTATTATTTGGAGATATCAGTTATGTACGTGTGACATGAAAGTATGTGTAATGTGATAGAGTAATCAACACTGTCTATTCATGGTTTTTCAACAATTTACTCAGTCAATTGTTTGTTTTCACTTGTTATATTTTCAAATAAATAATTTTTCATGTACTATAATGTTTATGCTATAAACTCATACATATATTTAGTGAAAAGTTATGCAGGAAACTATTAAATCTATGCGTTCTAAAATTGTATTTCAGACATTATAAAGACACTAGATACACCATAAACGTTATTGAAACAATTTCATTTGGTTTATATATATGTGGTATAAAAGAGAAATATAGACAAACGTTGTACAAGTATATATTCTGGTATGAAACTTTGATATTTGCACATCCTATTTCATTTCCCATTCTAAATTCATTGATATATCACCTCACCTAGCCTCATCCTTACGCCCCAAGGATGTTTTGTTCATAGATATATTTTATAAGAGATGATGGGCTACGTATAATAAAGTATCGTAGTTTATTGATGCATTTTAACTATATAATCAAAGTTATGTGTTGTTTAGGGACGTGCAATGCTTTTCAAACCTTATAATTTAAATTTTTATAGTTTTAATCATTGTAAAAACCTGGAATAACCGTCGCTTATTTTCATACGTAAAATCTAAACAATTCATCTTCAAATTTGATCCCCAATTAATTTTGAATTCGTATCTACTGAAAGAAACAAAACTTCTTACAATACTTTTTGTAAATACGGTTCAAAACGAAGTATTGATTGCTTTGTCTCCATTTGTTTGTCCTGGTGCTTAAAGGGTTATCTCAATTTGCCTTTTTTCGTGAAAAAGAAGTAATTTTTAATTTATTTTTTTAGTGAATATAACTGTCAAAATTTTCAACATTTCTTTACGTTTCATGGCTAGTACTAGGACATTAACACCAATTTTGAGGAGAAGTATGAATGTGTACAATTATAAAATTTTCTAAAAATGAAAATTATTTTACTACAGTACTGAATTTTCTTAAATATTTTTAATAAATAGCTTAAGGTGATTAACAGAGAGTTTGGAAAAAATAAATGAACTTATTTTAACAGCCTTTTCAAAATAGCACACTTTGTCCATCTTGTACTTTTCAGCTTTTTTAGAAGCTGAAGCGAGAAAAACGGACATTGACCTGTAACCTTACAGCCAATAAATTTAACTGGTTGAAAATTTCTTGAAAAATTATATTCATAAAAGTTATTAATACCCAGGGGTGGATTTACACTAGGGGCAGTCGGGGCTAGTGCCCAGGGCGGCAAATTTTCTAGGGCGGCAAAATTTGGAATGTGAGAAAATATTTTCTATACAATATATAATTAACTAATTCTTTTAAATAAACATTTTATTTTTCAAGAAATATAATTTATGCATTATGTATCAAATCAAAATTTTGTTTATTATAATATAGGAAATTTAAGTGAAAACTATTAAAATAGTTTAATTAATTTATTTCCATAAAGGTTTGCAAAAATAAAATTTGATATTTTTATTTTCTGGAATTGATAAATTAATATAGTTTTTTTGAAGAATTAGAAATATTTTCAAATTATGTATGTCTTTTTGATAACAGAAACTTTAATTGATCAATGAATTTTCCTAAAATTGGAGAATTATCAAATAATACTAATTAATTATAATTTAAAAGAACAGTAATAATAATATGTAATACATAATAAATTTTCTACAATTAATTAGTTATTCTAATTTTTTTAAATAAGATATCAAAACTATTAAAATAAAATTTCAGTCATAGGGCGGCATTTTCTAAAGTGCCCCAGGGCGGCAGAAATTTAAATCCGGCCCTGTTAATACCTATAAGTGGTTAAAATAAAAATTGGCTCTACTCGTCTGATTTCACAGCAATACTATTTAGTTCATAAATTCCCAAATGACTCTCTCAACGTTTACCGCAACAAAGGATTTTCACTAAAGTATTCATGAATAACTGAAATAAAAATAAAATATAAATAAACCCCTAATACAAAAAGCAGATATGATCAATTCTTGTGGCATCGAAGCTCCTAAACGGAAAAACCTTTTTTTAAAGATTATTTGATCCAGAGAGTTGTTTTGTTGTTCTTTGTTAGTTCTAGTTGTTATCGAGCACGGAATCCTAAACTTGACCTTGAAACATAACTTAAAAAACTCGTTAAGACGGAATGGTCTTAACGATGGTATACCATGTTAAGACGGCTATTTGGACTGTGCATCGGAAAAGTGTCTGGTGAAAAAAGATAAGTAAAAAAGTATACCTTGTAGAAAATAAAATAATCCCAGTTACAAATTCTACCAATTCTATGCTCGGGTGAAAAGCATTGTGACCACCATCTGCATCTCCTTTTGGAATTACGTTATCCAACTCATTAACCATATTGTATTTATACTATTTCGCCATATTGTAACAAATTCTTAAGAAATTATGTGTCATTATCTCCAATAAATAGTATCTTCATATGAATTATAAATGTGAAAATTTGTTACGCTTTTATGTAAAATCTACTCAATGGATTTCAATGAAACGATACAAAAATATAGCTCATACATCAAAATAAAACATGAGCTATAATTTATAAAAATAGAGAATCGCGGTGGTCTTTACTTTAAAGCCAAGCGAAGCAGACGGATCTTACGCTAGTCTTGAATAAATTTCCATTCCCGTTTATGCGAAACGAAACTAATGCAATGTAATTTAACTTCATATTTTTCTTAGAAAAATAAAAATTAAATTACATTTCTTATTAAATCCACACTCTTAAAAAGCAGTTTTTCCATTTTTCATTATAGTTTATGATAATATTCAATTAAAATGACAATTAAATAAATATACAAAAAGCCATTGTCATATCATCACAGAGTACCTTAACGACTTACACCATTATTATATCTGTGTAATTATTTAAAAAATATTAAAACTACTCTTTACAAAAAAAGAAATATTTTATTAAACTTAAAATTGTTTTAGCATAATACTTCTTCATGGATAAAATAAGTTTTCCACCCCTGAAGCTATCTGTTAGTTGGTATGCTAGACAGTTTCTGGTGTTCCCTATATACTCTTTGTATGATGAGAAAATTGAACTGTGTGATAAAAGTGAATACTAAATAGAATATACAATACATACTTATGAATAAAGTTTGTTTTTAATATTTTGCGGTCTTCCAAATCTTCTTGTTTAAATGCATTTTCAGCCTTCGCAAATTGTTTAAATAGGGGCGAATCGGCTTTGAATTACTTGAAACTCTATATACAGGACGATATTGTCATCATAATCAAAATTTCCCATGATTATTCTTATAAAGGTCAAAATTAATTTTTACGAATTTTCACATTAACTGAAATAATTTGGTATTAAAGAATAGCTAGCCAAATACGACTATACCTAACATAACGAAGATATTAAGAATATATCTGAAAAATATTACTTTTGAGTGAATTTTCGATTATCTTAGGGCCAGATTACCCTATTGAAATAGCGTTGAAATAGCGTTGAAAACAGCGACAATAATTTTTTTATTGATTTATTCGAAACTGTTATTAACTTTATTAAACATCGATGCCTGAAGTGTGCACATAGAAATATGAAATTCGGTTTTTAAATACTTAAGCGCTGTACTTCAAAAACGAATAGTTTTTACCTCTTTTATGGCGGAAATGAGGTTTTCGTCCATTTGGAGTTAATACATTTGGTATTTACGGTTTCAAAAACTTTTAACTAAAATCAAAATCCAATAAGTAATAAATGTTTTATTTATGTTTTATGAGAATGGAATCGTAGCGCTATAAAAGATAAACAAATTATATACATATAGTTACAGCTTTTACATTCAATATTTCTTTCTAAACTTTTCTTAAATGGATGGTAAATGATAAAACTTTGTACAACAATCGTTTTTCTTTTTCACTTTACAGAATGGGAATATCACTCCTACAACATTATTTTATTAATTCACTTATGATATTCATAGGAATTTTTTTATTATTTCGTTTTTTATACCATGTATATATGTAATATATATCAAGGTATACTAAGTTTAGTCCCAAGTTTGTAACGCTTAAAAATATTGATGCTACGCACAAAATTTTGGCATAGGAGTTCATAAAATCACCTAATTAGTCGAAATTTTTACAGCGTAGTCAGGACGTTAAAAGTGAGGTCGAGTTCAAAAATGAGCAACATAGGTCCATTGGGACTTGAGTCCGTACAACCCGTCTAATAAACCGTTAGGGATACAACAAAAGTTGAAATATAAAAAATATTTCTTATACAAAAAATAAAAAACTTTTGTTTGAAACATTTTTTCGTAAACATCACTGTTTACCCGTGAGGGCGCAAATTAGGCGTAAATTGCACTGTAAACACTGTCTATGCATGGTATTTCAACAATTAACTCAGTCAATTGTTGGTTTTCACTTGTTTTTCTTATATTTTTCCTTTAAGTTGTGTTATTTTTCACTTGTAAAAAAGGTATCGTTGTAGAAAGCAATCGTGCATAATTTTTTACAAACGAAACAGAGATCAAACATTCACATTCTGTAAAAAAACCGGACAAAACACGGTGTGAATATACTGGATGGTTAAAGTAATCACAGCGGGACTTCAAATCAAATCAAATGAAAGATAACATTAAAGTATT
Source organism: Chrysoperla carnea (assembly GCF_905475395.1). NCBI lineage: Eukaryota > Metazoa > Arthropoda > Insecta > Neuroptera > Chrysopidae > Chrysoperla > Chrysoperla carnea. The sequence continues at coordinate 44,007,429 of NC_058339.1, forward strand.
GATAATTTCTGAGTGCACTTAAAGGCGGGAAGCGTCCTTGCCAGTCACAGTTTTTTAAATTTTGGAATAGCAAGGCTATTTTTGAAACTTTTACAAATACGCCTACTTTAATAGATTAGAAATTTGATGTTTTGAGCTCAGGATTCATCACTCTTATGGTAATACGCACTAGGGTAATAAATACGAACGCTTGTGTAAGAGATTTTTATGTACCCGCAACCAATTTCTCGAGAGAAAGAAATCTTTAGTGTCACTGACTTTATTGCGAATATAACAACGCTAGGTGTTATTGATATTGAAGAAATAATTTACACTAATATTTACACTAATACAATTTATCTAAAAGTGCAACAATCCTATACCTAGAAAAGACTTCCACATTTATGTATAAAATTATAAATGAAATTTTCACCAAAATGATAATACTGCTTACATAATTTATTATTCTATGATTTTCTAGCCAAACCTTGCTTACCATTTGGATATTTTTCACTTGGTAATGCTAACAGAAGCCTTGAAGGATGGCTTGCATAAAACTAACAATGTGTTAATAACTGAATTTTGATTAAAAATTACTGAATCCAATAGTATATATTAATCGGCTTTACTAGGCGGGATTAACTTTTAACGAACTATGCTCGTCTTTTCTCTCATTGATCGGATTGCGAATCCTACTAGTAAAACTATTGTCGATTTTTATAATAAAAATAAATACAAAACTTTTATATCTCCCATATAAATATAGTCTAAACTATAACTGATGTATAATACGTATGTAGTAGTACTTTCTTTCTATGAGTAAAGATCAAATGGTCTGTGAATCAGTAGAAAAACAATTTCATTTAAAAGTTTTTTTTTACAATGCTGTTGTAAAACATTGTTTGGAATTTTTATTTATTCAATTGTTTTTAAAAAGAATACATTAAAGAGAAAGATAGACGCGAAAACCATCGGATTTGATTACGTAAAAGTGGATGGGTAGATTTTTAGTTATATTTTCCACGAAAGTAGGTATAAATTGAAGCACTGTACCGAAGATACGTGAGGAGGCGAACGGGAGTATTATAAATTCGGTTTATCACACTTAAAACGATTTATGCAGTTTTGTGAATATCTGATACATATACAAGCTGTTCTCTAAATAAAATCGATTTAGCTAAATTTGCTCCTGCAAGCAAACCTCGTTTAGGAGCTATGTTGCCCAAAAACTAAAATATTTAAATCAATTTTTGTAACTTACCTCAAACGAAAAATGCTATTTTACAAAACTTGAGTATGTTGATTTTTTTTATAGGTCAAAAAACACACAATAAAATTCAATTTATCATAATCCACTGACGTAGAACACGGGGATTTTAGATTTCAACACCCCACCCCTCCCTCATTTTCTACGCTCATGGAGGTAAAGTATGGAAAGAGTTGAATTAAGATTCAGTATTGTATATTACTAAATAGACACTCCTGTAATAAGATCTTACCAATATAACCTAGCTTACTTCTATTCACAATGTTGAGCTTAGAGTTTTCCATGAGTGGTCCAACGAAAAAACACTTGTCACATGAGTTACTTGCTTACTCTTATCCGATCAGAATCCATTTCTAAAGCATTTTATATATTATTTTAAATGCAGATTTTGTTTCATATAATATATATATTCTTTTATTTGTTACATATAACGGGATTAACTTTTAATGTATGTTCGAGTTTTTACCTTTGCTAGTGTAATATGTCTTTTTTTTGGTATAGGTATCGTTTCTACTTCTAATGTTGTTATTTGTTTTTATAAAAATAAAAATAGCAAAAGAAAAAAACAAAATTTAATTTTTTTGTTTGGAAATAAAAGTGTAAAACATGTAAAAAAACCTATTTGTTTCATTCAGTTTTAAGTAACAACTAATAATTATAAACTACGAGAAATTGGTTAATGGAAAAAATGAAGAATAAAATTGAATTCGTTACCTATCTTTTTCAAAAAATTTGTAATTATAATTGTATAGGTTGTTCAATCCTGAACTAGTTGAATGCTACCCTAAATGTTCTGTTTTTTGACAGCTAAATGAGTTGACAGCGCTTACAATTTAAATGTATTTACTAATTATGACCGTAAAATACGTGCTGTTAGTTCCAATCATTCTTCCTTGTTCTGTTTTTGCTCTGACTTGAGACACATGGTCTTAACGCCGTTTTCTAAAGTAAATTTCAAGTTTAATTTCATTAAAGATTTTATCGTTTTCTTTCGTTGGAGAAACATAATTTCTCCTACATTAATTATATTCAGTTAAAGTGTTTTTTCATCATATTAGTTATATTAGGTGATCTTTGCGTAATTTCTTTGATTTAAAAGTAATGTGTGTTTTTTCGACCTATTTGTCTGATTCCAAGTGCAAAAACCGTTGTGTTTTGATTGTAAATTTACTTTTAATTCTTTCAAGAGTGTACAACCAAAATAAATTGTGTAATTTTCCTTAATATCTTTACAAATTTGAATTAAAACATTAAAACTCTAATCACCGCCGTGATAAAATGTGCAACGTCCAAGAAGCTGAAAACAACGAGGATTGTTCCTTAGATAATTTCCATTTTCTAAGCAAACCTCATTAGCACGAGTTAATCACCGAAACACATGTGAGTACATTAAAACAGTCCGATATCTCTAATTCTTTTGTTTGGGAGTAAATTGCCCCTACAATAATTATTTTGATCGTTGGGCTTCATCTCTAAAATACACACACATGCTGAAAATTAGGAAAAATACTGTTTGGTGAGAATAATACGTCAGAAAAAAAAAACTTTGATTTGATATACCGAAACAGACGACAAAAATAGAAAGAATTTCAATAATCTTTGGTCGAAATAAACTGTGCAGAGCAAGCCAAAAAATGCATTATGTTTCTACTGCTTTGTAAATTCGAACTTCTTTTATTGAATTTTTATCCTGAAACGCTATTCAAATTACTACTGGCGTTCCAACCCTAGCTATTCGTCTTACGTTAGGATTGCATGAATTTGACACTCTCATATCAACTTCCCGAACCAATGTGTATAAACTCAGTAGCTTGTTTGTAATCAATCGATAATTGAGTTTCAGATTTGAAAAGGATCCGTAATGTGATTTTCAAGAAAAAGACATACTAACAGACTTGAGAACAATAAACACAGGAGTAAAACATTTTGTGTACAACAATCATTTGTCTGGATTTTTTAACTTGCACCTGAAAAAGTTTGATAATTGGCAAATTAGATTTCTTTCACATTTCCTTGAATTAAAATATTTTAAAAAGAGTTCGGCCACTGATCGTTCTACTTTAAAAACCATTTGTCTTGCTAATGAAATTCATGTAAAATCATTACCTCAATTTATAGATACGATAAGTATCATTTGAGCTAAAATTAACCATAGCGTCCAGATTACAGTAATGATCCCTTTATCAATCAAACTATATCATTCTCTTAATTAAAAAAGTTCAATGGAAACCTTATAAAAACATTTTACAAATTTATGTTTAAATATATTGTGGTTTTATAAATGTATTTAATAAATAAATTAATTTTGATATTTCACGGTTTGTATGGCACACATACAAGCTCTCCTACATTCGGTTTACAACTTATATTATTAAAGTTTCAACATCAAGTACGTATAAAGTCTATTTACTTTTTGTGGTTTTGTTCCCTCAAGAGTTGACGCTGCTGCTGTTGATGATGACGACGATGATGACAATGACAACACACATGTATGTAAGTATATAAACTCAATCGCAAAAAAATTGAGTCATCACTATCTCTATTCTACATTTTTATACGTTTCATTAGATTAAAAATAATTGAACAAGGTTAAATTAATCTTTGTAATACTTGATAAACTTGGAGCTAGAAGACGTCAATTAATTGCAGTTACTTAAGAGTCAGATTCTTGAGAGCCTCTCTTATTACGCAGATTTTACCTGAAGAATATAGTAAACAATCTCCAGTCTAAATAATTGTTGAAAATCTCTTAGTAGATAGGAACGTCAGCGTCTGTTGTGGTAACAAATGCACCGGTGCATATACAAGTCCCCAGTTCTTCGAGTACTTAGTAATGTTTCTGGCCCTCTCTTGCGGACATGTTTACACCGGCCTTTTCTTCTAGATTATATCAGCCGCTTGGTCAGCCGGCTCAAATATCTGGGTTTTGATAACCTCACATCCTTTTCTAGCTTCGTTAATATCTTCGAGTATTCTTATTTGATTGTTCTCCACAAATTAGTCTCGAGCACTCTTTGAATGTATTACTGAAGTGATTGCTAATGTAAGATTATCTCTAGTACAGCTTAAGCTGTTTAATTCTTTACTCCAATGGTTTCTAAGGCTCTTAACCTTTATTTCGGAACGAGCCCTCCCATGTTCATGCATTCCTATCAGGCTTAGGCTCTAATTGAACATTTATGCCATATTTTATCTTCTCCATTAATTTGTTTTTTTTATCAATTGCAAGTGTTCATTCAACTACGTTTCTTTGAATTTGGTTTTAAGGTGGTTAATGTTGATTTTAATTTCGTTAATGTTGGTTAATAATGTCGGTATATTCCTTGTTGAATTTTAATAAAACAAGACATTCATAACAATTTTTGTGTCTCATTTTTTTTGCAAGGGACTATATATATGACAACTTATTGTCTCGGAGTACTAGTCATCTTACCATTCTCTATGTTATGTATTCTAACACAACAATACAATTGCAGAGTTGTTGAGTATGTTGAGTATAAATTCTTTGTCACAGACAAAAACTTTGGTGACACTTTTACCATGGTCGTAAGCAGGTGGATGGGTGATGTTGCCTGTTAATACGTCGCCATTCATGTGAATAACAATTTACGTTTATTAATATTGTCACTGTATTATCAACGTTTTGCTTCAAGCCATTTTCTTCATCTAAAAAATGGATGTATACATCTTACTCTCTGATAGTATGAATTAAGATGTAGGTTTAAATTTTATAATTATTATATAGGTAATAACTGTTTCTCAACGATGTTATATTGTTTTTATTTTCTATTGGTGGTATTTATTGACAGCGGAGCTTGGTATATCAGGTGTTTACCAACTTCGGCATCTAAATAGTTAAGAAAATCAAAAATCACAAGAAAGTTGTGGAATTGAACATTTTCAAGGTTTATTTGCTCATGTATTTATTTTAGACAAGACAGTTTTACGATTATTAATCCACATATAGTTAATAGGTAACGATGAATGTGCACAAAAATCAATTAAAATACCAATTAAATATTTAAGCATGGTTTTATTATTCACGAATTAAAAACGAAAAATAGTAAAATTATTTACAAAAACTAAAAATAAATAGTTTTTTAATAGCATAGAATAAAAATCATGCCATAAAAACTCTTAAGACACCTACGGTATAAAGAAGAAAATAAACAGAAAATTATTTCCATTTTATTATCAAAGAGACTTTTAGTGTTGAGTTCACCAACCATTCTTTGAGTTTAATGTCAAATTATAATTTTAAATAACAATTATGTTTAATCAGGATCTATTAGGAAATAAAGTTTCAGATAAATTTTATTTACGAAATTTATTTACTTGTGTTATGATTTTGCTACAACGATCAACCCAAAGTATTTTTCAGTTAAATTGAAATCAAATCATAAGTAATTGTTTCAGGCTCCTTAATCTAATCTACTTCGATGAAACACTAGGTAGAAGGAAATGAAAATACTAAAAAACTCCTTAATTAAGCATCATGTCGATCTGTTCTTCTATTGAATAATCTTTCATTTTGGATAATAAAGTGAACAACAAATCAAAAAAAGCTACTACAGCCAAATCAAGTAAATGAACAGCGAAGAATATTTTGACTTTTCAAGTACACATCCATAGGTGACTTGATATCACCCAAGAATATTAAATCTGTTAAAATCAGTACAATTCTGAAAATGTGCGTTTTTCATGAAAACTTTCACAGTTAGCAATAGGAAAGTTGATGTTATTTGATAGTTAACCGTTTCAATTTACATTTGCGGTTAACATAAGCCCTGTGTTCATCTAAGTTAAACAAGCTATTATCGTTGAAAATTTGTAATTCTTTAGTCATCATTTTGGGACATTGTGTATACGTAAATTATTTACTGTTGCGACAAGAAGCTCAATCGATTAGTAGACTCCAATTAGTTTGACCAACTGGTTTGGATAACTTTTGAGAAATTATACGGTAAAATTGCTACTTTAACTTAAAAAAATACAGAATATTTCGAAAACTGTGAAGATAAAGTGATGGTAACCAATGAAAAACATCTTTATTTTGTTCATAGACCCTGAATATGAAATAATTAACTGGGTGTTCCATTTAAAAAAAAACACTTTGATACATACGCGTTTCCGGTCACATTACGATAATAATTTTTAAATGTTTAGCCAATAACTCTCCATTGATTCTTGAAAGAAAATTTTGTTAAAGTCAAGCCTATGAACTTTAACAGTCGGAGCACATTAAAATACAGACTGGCTCAGATCTTCTAAATAATGGACACCGGCTGTTAAAGTTGCTATAAAATGTACTGGACTTGTACCGTTCTTTTCAGATATTATTTAACGCAGTCGAGTTTTTAATTTTTTTTAATTTATTTATTTTTGTTTACCTTGTAAAGTCTGTAAAAAGGAATTATCAACAGGAAATATTCATGGAAATTATATACAAGAATAAACCACTCAACCGTTCATTTATTGAACATTTCGTTGACTTTGGTTAAAAAATAATATTTAATAAGTACCTACTACTACATCGTTCGTTAACAATATCACTTAAAAGACATTTCTCTTATATATATTACAAATATAATTTTTCTTTAAAATTATAATTAATATTTTAATAAAATGTTGAAAATAATAATATAATTTATTATACAGTGTAAAATAAAAGTGAACAACTCATGAATATCATGTGTATGGGAAAGTGAAGATAAAGTGATTGTTTTAATTAATTTTTAGGTAACGCGATACGAGGATGGCGTTATATTAATAAGCCGATAGAAAGTGGTATATAGTCACACAAAATATTCAAATTAATCAATAATATTGTGTTTTATTTACGTTTCCAACTAATTACAATCTTGTAAAATATATACGTGAGTAGGTGTATCGGTCGTTTATCTTCGTTTTTCCCAAAACAAATGTTTGAACTGTCAATTTACCATAACCACGATTATAATTTTTTTTTAAATTTTGTTTCAAAACGTAGATTTTGAAAAGCATCCCCTGCAACAATTATTTTTATCTTCATAGGTCACTTTTTCGGCCATACAAAGCAGTCAAAAACATCTACTTTCGACCAATTTTATTTATTTTTCGCAAATATCGAATGTTTTCTTTTCTGGTTGACATATTTTACTTTTTGTCAATTTTTGTGTTTTTAACGAAACCATTGTTTAAGCCTTTATATTACCCTTTGAATCCCACTTGCAAACTTTTTTTAAATAATGGATGGGGCCGGATCAATAGCCCCAGACTATATAAACAAGCATTTAGATGGAAAAATTCTAGGCAATGGAAGTTAGGAGTTTTCTGGCTGAACATTACCAGCAGTGTCGATGCAAGATATTATTAATCAACAAAGCACATTTATTTACGTTATTTTCACTTTTTCTTCACAGCTCAATTTTTTTTTTTTTTTTGGGTTATTTTAAGGTTCTAGCCATGGGTTGTCTAATGGGGGGTATTAATGCCTGAAAGGTCTGATATTCAAACTGGGAAATGATTTTTCTAAACAATATTTTCACTTGATTAGATATGTTCAGGTCAGTAATTCTCATTATTAGAAAATTATGCGTCTTGACGTGTCATATACGTTTCCAAAGGCCATATACAACACGGTTTGTTCTCTATATACCTACTTTAATTACAAAATATTCAATTTAATTTTAAATAAATCATTAAAAAATTGAAAATGTTTGTGTGAATGAAAAATGTACTTACTGATTTTGTGTAATAATAGGTATTATAAATTACATTTTCATTCAAAAATTGAAAGTGAAATGTTATTAAAATTGTGAAATTAATAATTATGGGCTACCAGTTAGTAGAGTTTTTTTTTCATGCAATAAAATAGAATAGCTAGTAGCTAGAATTAAAACAAAAATAGCTGGTAACTATGCTCAGTGGCGTATACTGTTCACATGCTGATCCATCGCTTGATTCAGAATAACAAAATACCATTAACATGGTGAATAAAATGTACAAAATAATTTTCAATAAAAAAATTTATAAATCACTTGATATTTTAAATTTATAATAATACAGGCTTTTATACACAAATTTTACTTATTACTTATTAATTACATAATAATAATTATGTAATTAGTAGTCTATATTTATTTCTATGTAAACCAGTTTTCTTAATTTCTTTACGACAATTTACGAAAATTATTGTAAACTTCCTTTCTTATATTTTCCCACTGCTTCCACCAAATTTTTACAACGTACTTTATTATCTCAAATTGAACGAACAATTAGAAATGTGGAGTGTGTAGTGAACTACTTTACTGAAGTATTATAACACACTCATTGACTTGAACAGATATTTTCCTGAAAATATTTGCTATCAAGAATTAATTTCAAATACATTAAATATTCTTTTTTTTTTTATCTAGATCTAACAGTTAGTTTATAATAAATACTATATTTAAGAAATAAAAACGTATTAATTGGAGTAGCCTGGCATACTACGACTAATAGGGATTAACTCGTGATTAAAATTACCTACGTAGGTACTGCCTTACACACAAATATTCCTTCGAGACCATAACTCGTTCAAAAATTCAATATAAGCGTTTTTTATTAAAACGTTCATAAAAAGCCAATAGCATTCCACATTAGAATTTTATTATTTTTTCATAAAATTGTTATTATTAAAATCACAAAAAAATATTTTGTTTCGCAGTACCAAAACTTCTGATACTTTCTAGATTGTTCTATTTACCTGCCATTTAGATAATTTTTATTATTATTCGATTTGTCTGCCATTTGGAGAATCGATATCGGTCTGTTTGTTAACAAAGAAAAAATTGTCTATAATTGAAGTTCGGGAGGTTTTCAAATGGCAGTAAGGTTGACAACTATCGAGAATATTGAATTATTATTATTATTTTTTAATTGTATTCCATATTTCAGCCCATACTACCGTTATAAACTTCTTATCTGCCTGTATATAAGTGTTTTTTGCACGTATTGTGTTGCAAACAACTTTCTTTTAAGTGTATGATAATCTATACGTGAAAATCAAAAAAGTCAATTTTTAATAAGTTCCACGAACCACAATTAAAGACAGATTTTTTATTAACAATCATGCTTTTATTAATCCTCCAACCGTCATACATTTTTCTTATTTCTGTATATCAACTCTTTATTTTGGCAACACTGCCACTGATATTTTGATTGGGTACATAGTACTACATACAGAATATTAAAATAGTACGAAATCATACAGTGAATATGTAAGTAATAAAGTAGCATATATTAAAGAGTTTATGTATTATGTATATAGAAATGTTCATTGGTGTTAAAACCGCGTGTATACTGTACATAATTCTTTCTTTATAATTAGTTCAAGTACTATATACTATGACTACTGCCAACTTAAAAGTGATTCAATATTACAACAACACATTTCATTCACATCTCATTTAACGAAAGGTTGAGATGACACCCATATATTTATTTGTTGGTACTACATATAGGTAGGTATATAGTTACTTACGTACTAAACATTCAACAAAGTTTTCGGGTTAGAATTATGTATAGTGTTCGACTTTAAATCACCAAACACTTATACTACAGATGCTACTAGATGATTCAAAATAAATATTTTTATTTTAGGTTATTGCTTCACTTTGGGCATAGTGTTAGAAAATTCTAATTTTTTTTATACTTATTAAGGATGATACGATCATCGACCATCTTTGATTCGAGATAAAGTTAATTGAAGTTCGGAATATTAACGAGAGCATCGGAAAGGTTTTTATTAAAGTTTTAGAATAAGAGATCGGACTAAATTTTCTTTATTACTTCAAATGAAGAATTCTCACTTTACGTGAAGTTGGTTTTTACTAGTCTGCAAGGTATGAACGTTTAAAATTCTTAATTCAACAAAGAGAACGATACCCACTAGTGACGAAATACGTGGATATCGCAATGGAAGGATTACATATAAAACTTTGTTTTGCTAAAAGGTGATAGACAACCTTTGATTGCTTATAACTTTTTCGTTTTTAATCAATTTTAACTTCACTTTCAAATTTTGTCTTGGTATCAAGTCTTGATTTACTTTTTTATGGGTAATATGGCCAATTCGACAGCAGGATTATCCGTTATTCTAGAAAAACAAGTTAACTGTCCGAACATTGATGTATTTGTGCTGAATGTATAAAAAAATATAATTATTGTTGATCGTTTCGATTATGGTTAGAGGTCTGTACTATTAGGTGACCATAATTTGGAAACTTTAATTTCTACCTTATTGTTTGTGACGATTTCTTACCGATTTTCCAATTGTTTGTAAAATTACTTAGTTTACTTTTTTATCGCCATGTTACCGTTTTGTTGTAATTGGGTAGTCTTTAATAATGGCTGAAAAATAAAAATAAAATTGCAATTGATAATGAAAGATATTAAAGAATATTTTTGGTGCTAAAGAGGAATCCCATTTGACAATATATAGTTGAATTGTATATTGAAGTACTTCATGATTTGCTGACAATATATATTTCTACTCTCATTTCCAGTTTTCATATAAGTAACTGCTTATTGTTATTAAAATATAGTTAAAAATAAGTTTTGACTCATTTAATACAACACAAACACAGAATAAATTTATTTATATTCTTCGAGTATTTTGGTGTCGTTACAGATGTAGGTATGTAGGTGAGATGTATTTCATGGTTGTAATAAAACGCTTGTAAGTTCTTGTAATGACTGAGTGTGACGCGCAACTGAAATTGTAATTAAGGACATGTGAAACTTACTTGCGCTTATTTATGATACAAGTGAAATTTTAATAATTGCAATCTACTTGACTAAATAATTTGTAGAAGTTTTCAAGTAGTTCATTCAAAAGAGGGGTTCGTTCTCCTTTACAGCATATACATACATACATAAAAAAAAACTTTTTCATACTGTATTACTCTACTTTTTTGTTGATAATTTATTTTACTTTTCTTTTTTGAAGTATGCGGTTGAAGATGTTTTTTTTTTGTATATATATACTTTTGGAAATATAAATAAATCTTTTATCCAAAATACTTTACCGTTATTAAAGATTGTTGCGTTTATATATTTTATTTTGCAATAATATAGGGCTAAATTTACACAATCATGTTAAATGTTTTGTATAGATTTGTATACATTCTCTTAATCATCTATTACTATTATCCATGGTATTTATTTTTCTTGATCAAGGTTTACACGCTCATACAATATACAAAAATTGGTTTGTACATTTAAAATTTGTCTTAATGTTTAATTTTCCAAGGTAAACTTCGATTAATATAGTTTCACGTCCAGTACCCTTTTACCAAGCGGGCATTATTCATTTTTTCAGTTTTGAGTCATCTACGTCTTTACGGAATACAAGGTACCCTTCTGATAAGTGGTCAATTTGTTGATCGAGGACTCCTTAAACAATCCGGTGTCATACTTAAGTTGTAAGTCGTTTACTTTTCAATTTATGGTGAAAAAATGTAATTTGTGTACCTGGTTTATTGAGGATTGCAATATCCCCGAAAAAAAGCCGTTTTTTAATTGCTATCTGAGATGGCGAAAAATATGATAATAAACTTGAAGGACAAAATGTGGCAAATTTTAAATTCACTCGAACACTTCGAGTGGACACTTCATGCTTTCGTTCACATACAAGATGAACTTGTATACTTTAGTTTGCACATATCAATTTGTGCAGGCTTTATGTAAACCTGGTATTATTCTCCTATTTGAAAAGCCTTTCGACAAACCATAATACAACACCTCCTTTGAAACTTTGATGCTTACAATTACTTATTTAGCTGTAAGCATCTTATGATGTAAGTTCCATCTCCTTCAATACAAGGGGCTTTATATTGTGCTTAGAAAGGCAGGTACATATTTGACTAAATATCATGTACCAAAAAAAATCCGAACACATTCCAAATTTTAGTCTAACTTAAAGTAATAAGGTTTCGATATGTTAATCAATACTGAAATATTTTCTACACTCAAAGAAGTACAAAGGAGCATATGGTTTTGTCACTCTTACATAGTAAAATAGCTTTTAGAGGTACATCATGCCTATGAATCTTGAATCCTGATTTTTGTAGGCTATCTATATTTAATAATAAATGGTAAAAAAAACACATCTTATCGCACATGATAATATTGTCGTTTACAACGAATTTAAGCACCGTATTATCTAGGCCATTCTAATCCTGAGCAATTGCCGCTTTAAAAAACGACCTTTTTTCCGAAAATTCGTAATAAAAGTTGCAATTGTAAATTTTTTTTACAATAATTTTTCAAAATTGCTCCTTTTCTACTCTGCAGAGGTAACATTTTTTTTCATTACAAATAATTATAATAAAAGTTACACAGGTAACAGCGAAAACCTAAAACGACGATTTTCTGAAATTTTAAAATTTTTGGGGGATAACCACAAAATTGTGTCCTTCCAATCGTGTATCATTCGATAGGTATTATTATGCTCTTCATTTTTTTTTTTTTCTAGATTGCTTTATTTTTAGCACCAGCAGGAAAAATGAAAACAGCGCTGTCTTTCTTAGAAACATTTCTTCTGACTGACCAAACTTTATGCTTATCGATTGTATGAATTATTTTTAGTTTTGTACATTCCCTGGAGTAATAATATTTCAATTTAAAAGACACACGTAACGGGTTTAAAAGATAATCGTACAAAACAGCCATACAATTTAAAAAAGACGAAAAAAAACTTTTATATTCAAGTCCTTATACTGTTTTAAATAAAATCTATAATTTTATGATATTGAAACTCGTAAAGTATTTTATTTTTTACTTTCCAATTTATACAAACTTGAATGAAATAAATTACTGGATGATAAAAATTAAGTACAAATTATATTCGGTTATAAACTTTGAATTTACCGGTTCTCTTTTATGGAGAAGACACGCAAAAAATAAAATAGAAAACGACTTTTTTTTCAAATTTATTGAAATTAAATCTTCTTATCCATATAGTAGGTAATACGTAATACGTAGCAGTTCAACTTTTTTAAGTGGAGAACATTACTGATAAATTTAAGTAATATATATAGTTTTCCTTTATCCGGTTTTACGTATTGAAAACCAAAATTTATTTTTTTTTGTCCAATATATAGTCAAACTTCATTGTAGGTAGACAAACATAACAAATGTAGAAGTCAAGAACAGAACAATGAACTAATATTTTCATTCAGGACTACTATTAAAATATTATTTTGGAAAATTAAAATCAAATTGGTGCAAAGTGGTGCATAGTGATTAATAAAAGCCAACACATCGACAAATTCCACCTTAAACATGGTGAATTTCTTTATACGATTTATTTCCCACAGCCTAGATATTAACACCAATTTCGAAGCATTCTGTATATTTAATTTTCATCAAATCGGTTTTGAATGTTAATAGAAACTATATGTGTACTAAATTTCAATTCATTTAGTAAACAATATTTTTATCTAATTTATGAGGTTGAATTCCGCATTTAACATTTCAAAAATTATATAAATACACAACTTGAATTATTGCTATTATAAAGTAATATATATACACGGTGTTCTGTTATTGACTGCAGATCGTGGGCCTACAGAATAAGCTCATAAAAACGATGGAAAAAGTTATTTACCAATTTTGGATCTGAGCCCTAAATTGGGCGATACAGGTATGACAAAAATTGATAAATTTGTTCATTCACTGAATATCATTCGATAACCAGCAGCCAATGATAATCAGTAGATATTAGTATCTATCATTTAATAATATTCAACTTAAGAAGGGATATCAACTGATTTCATTCGATTATATTATTTTGAAAAACATTTAAAAAAATTATTTCATTGGTTTTTGTCAAATCCCTACTTTTCATATTTTTATTATATTTTTGCAAGAAAACATTAGATTATTAGTAACAAAACAAATTACGTCATAAAAGGCGTGTCTTTAATTTAACGTAAACAAACAAAAGTTTTTTACTAGTTGCATTTTAAGTTTTAATAATTTTGTTTGTTTACGTTAAATTAAAGACACGCCTTTTATGACGTAATTTGTTTTTTTACTTATAATCTTTTTTCTTGCAAAAATATCATAAAAATATGAAAAGTAGGGATTTGACAAAAAACCAATGAAATAATTTTTTTAAATGTTTTTAAAAAATAAGGGCTCAGATCCAAAATTGGTAAATTATTTTTTCCATCGTCTAGGTCTTTATGAGCTTATTCTGTAGGCCCACGATCTGCAGTCAATAACAGAACACCGTGTATATATATATATATAGTTATAAATTTTTATTTTATTATTGTAAAAAACATAATACTACACAAAATCATTGAATTCATTTAAGTGGAATATTAACTTTTTTATATATGAATGAAACGATAAATAATAAATTAGATATCATAATAAATAAAACTTTTTACAAGCTTCATCGTTGTAGAGAACGTACATAATATCACTATTAATGTTTGTATCAAAAGAGCTTTAATTTAAAAATTTTAATGTTTTATTACATGAAACTTATGTATTATAAAAAACTAAAAATATTTTTATATTATTTTCTTTCATTCGTAACATAGATTAAAGTGCAAATGAAATTCGATCGATATGTGTTGTAAAGCAAGTTTTGAGTGGTGGAAGAATATAAAAAAAGACGTTTCATCTTCTCGTCAATTTCTCCTGATTTTGGCTTTCACCATCTTGTACTCAACGTGACCCTAGCTCTCGAGTTTAGCTGTGATGAAAGTGATTTCTTCTACGTGTAAGTCAGATGTATATTTTAGGTTCTATTTTCTGAACTGTATACCTCATACATATTTTTTCAATAAGCCCGCCAAAAACGATGGCTCCGGACCCAACTTTTTTGAATTTTTGTTTTTAATAACAATAAGTATCTCATAAACGCTAATGGCCGATTGGGGATTGAACTACAAATCGGATGATAGTGAGTTTTTGAGAAGCATTGTCTTGGATGCCGCAAGTATTAAAAGGAAAACATACAGCTAGATAGATTGATAAAGTTACCAGTGGTAAACGATCATGTTGAGATTTTAGACTAACTGCTACTTATTATACAATCATTAAAATAATGAATGAACTACGTTATCGACCTTCCCTTTGAATAGATACATTATTATCTTTGCAAGATAGTACATTTATTTAATGGTTTTTGTGTATCTTGTGAGTATGTAGAATAAGGTACAATTGGATTATTTACCAACTGTGTTAAACTATTTACCCTTCACTCCGTAACTGGGTTCATAACTGATTTGATTGAATTTATAGATTAAAACGTTAGTTTTTTCGATTCATCTTGACTTGTTACACATTGTTGATATGATGTTCATAATTCGTTCAATGGTGTATAAAATCTCAACGTAAAAAGCAATTACAATGGGAACCAAAATGTTCAATATAATAAATTCAATTTGAATCATGTAGATGAATCATTTTTGTTTATTTTTTAATTTGTTTTTTCTAGTGGAAACACATATTTAAGCCGCAAGTCACATTATCAAATTAATTATAATATTTGCCCGAGCCAACATACGTCTCTCATATGTTTAGAAAGGTTGTGAAAGTGTAGAAAGGTTGTGCTTAATTACCTCCTTTTTAAGAAAAATTGGTTTTAATTAATTCTGATGGGAAAGTTTAGTTCATGGTATATATCCAAGAAGAAGATGCAAATAAACCTCTCGTAATATATTAGAAGCTCCACAAATTCTGGTCGTAAAAAATCAGCTTTTATTGGAAAATTTGGGTACTTTATTTTTAGATTTTTAAACTTAAATCTGTAGGACTAGTATTGAGAAAAATTTGTGGTCAAAAGTTATTTATGAATGTTTTTCATAAAAAATAAGAATCTGTAAAAAAAATTAATTTGAGAATTTGCTGTTTTAAAAAATTGTCTTTATGGAATATTTTGAAACTGCATATTCAAAAAATGAAAAATCTAGAAAAAAAATTTTCCATTTAATAAATTAAAGTGGACCACTTTCTGTTCAAATCAGCCTGTAGATTTTCTTTTTTCGAAAAAGAGGCATATAAGCTAACTTGACACGGTATTTACATAAACTTATCTCAAAAATTACTAATTTCTTACTTAACCCTTTCTGCCTGATAGCAAATATACAGATTTCATACTGTAAGAACAAGGTTTTGATAACCTCTGTAGTTAGAGAAAAAGAATTATATAATTTTGCGGTATACACATAACTTTATACACTGACTGACTAGTTATTGGTTCATGAAGCGCTTCATCAAAGCCAACCGGAATACATGCAATAAATCCTGGTAGAATTGCTTACTGCTAACAGATCCTTTAAGATACGACAAACACCCATCAACTATCGTCTATATATATATCTATCTTCCTTCCTTTTTTTCTTTTTTTCTTATAAAATACCTTTTTACCACAACCAAGATTTGATCACAATAAATATCGATATTCCAGAAGATACTTATTTAGATATATTAGTAGTCAGCATAATGTACAGATTGTCAAATTTTAATTTAGCTACTATTTATTACGTGTGTATTTTGGTGACCCTTTTTCCGTTATTTACCCGGAACCCGGCGGTATTCACGCGTAGAACTTAGCTGATATGATAAAAAAACGTTTTGTTGTTAATAAAAATTGTTAGCGCACACAAACTTTGGAAAATATTTTTTTGTGATTTGAAAATCCAATAAGACATGACAACGACTAGTTGCTAAAACTTTTTGTAACTGAAACATTGTCAAAAGTTTTATTATCGGAGAAGAATTTTGTCAAAAAAAATAATTTTTGGGGTAAGGGTCAAATGGTTTTTAAATTCGATGGAAGTAATGGTACCGTTGGGTGCCAACGGTCTAAATATGTTTGAACGGTCTAGATATGGGGTAAAAATTCTCTATAAGGTCTTATCTATAGTTTGGCATCGATATTTTTTAGTTTAATCGGAAATTTTCTTAGCTATCTTAATGACAATCTGACTTGCAGGTAAAAACTTTGTTAGTCTCTTTTAATTTTTTGAGAATCTGAGAATAATGTATAAACATTAACAGTAAGTAAATATTTTGATTAGGTAATTTTAAAACGAGTAAATATTTTCATAATTAGTGATATTTGCATAGATTTTAACACATAACATCTATTCAGAATGTTCGATTTATATCTAGGCATATAAATATCACGAGTATGACAGAGTACATGCGTTAAGCAATGCATCTAGGTAAGAGGTAATATAGGTGTAATATGAAATTGAAAAAGTGACTTGTATCGTGGCTTATCTGTTGTAGTTCATCTATTCAACTAAGAAACTCCCACTCTCCAAGCGTCTTACAACTATCTTAACGCATATCGAAGCTTCAACACATGTATATAATACATGTGTTCGTGAAACTGTAATTTTGCTAGCCAAATTACGATCTGACTCTATTTTATTGTATGCTTGTAGTATGTATACGTTCGATATGTATATACTTTTTGTATATAATAGTAATAAACTTCATACAATGGATTTTCATTACATCTGCTGCACTTGGAGAAGACTTCAATTTTCGAAATAATGTTATAAAATATGTTAAAAGATTTATTTAAATTTAATCGCATTCTTCGAATGGAGTGGTGTATGATTCAATATATAATTGTATTTAATCCAATCTATAAGTCAATAATTTTGAATACTTCAAAATCAATCTACATATAAGTCAATATTTGTAATCCCAAGATTTATTTTATAATTTTTAATTTACTTAATGATATTCAATTAGTATTTTTATAACACAATTATAATTTTGCAAGGAATTAATTGACTACACAGTAAGAAATGAATAGCATTTACTTCAATGCTGGTATGGTATAGAGATCGGTACATATAGTTTCTATGTTAACATAAGTAATATTATAGTGTTGAATAGGGCTATCCACCCTATTAGTATCGAAAAATATCTGCCTACGTATTGAAATTTTATAACTTTGTCGAAAATAAATCTTCACAGAAGGTATATAAATTTTATTTACTTCGAGGATTATAAAATAATATTAATAATCGATTAGCATAAATAAGGTATTGATTATTTTCTTTTAAGTGTTGTAACTAAAGCAGTCCAAAGACATTAAATTTTTTTGCTTATCTGTTTTTGACTAGAACAATAAAATAACGAGATTGGTGAAATTATTTGATATTATCTTAGATTCTCTCTTCAAATTGGTAATTAGGTCTAAAACCTTTTGATAACAAGCCGGTCTTGTGAATGTTATCCGTTAGTCCACTTTATGAACTACACCATTAAAACTTCCCAGAATATGAAACACTAATATATTGCAATTTTACATGCAAACAGTAAAATATTACCTGATTATTTCGTGTTTAAGCACGCGTTTTCTGTGCAACAAGTACTTTAAAGCAATACCAGGCATTTATGAAATAAACATACATACAAATTCATGAAATCAACTATCGTAAATATTTCTGTAAATAATAGCTTTTTAGAAAAAATAATCAGAGACTAAATTATTGTTTAATTGATGTTCTTCAACTTAACAGTAGTAAATCAAATCAGTAGATCAAAATTTCCAGTTTCTTAATAGTAGAAATATTGCTATTTTTTTTCTTGTCTCCCCAAATAACACATCTTGATGTTATAACGCAAGGATTATTCATGAGAAATTTTGCAGGAAAGGACATCTACGAACGAACGGAACCACACAAAAAATGTGTGTAAACGCACACTCACACATGCGAACTAACAAACACTCTTTTAAAACTGGTGGTAGGTAATACATTGTATTTGACTATGAAATATAAAAACATGTCGAAAATTTCGATTTTAAATTTGGGAGATATCCTGCCTGTTGCTTTATGAACAAGCTAGCTGCAGTTGCTTGTTCATCAAGCAACAGGCGATATCTCCTAAACGATTGGGAGACCCAATTACAAGTTAAAATAAATTAAAAAATTTAGCGTGATAAAATTTCACGCTGTATATTTGCTTTACTAGTTAATAAAATTTGGTATATAATAATATATAAAGGGGTCAGATGAAGTACTTCGAATCAAATGTTTCTTGAATCATTCTGCAGTTTTTCGGCAGATTTTGCTATTTGCAAAAGCATTTGTATTGAAATAAAGGATAAACATCGACCGTCTACCTACTACTTTAGAATAAAGTGTCAAATCAATAGCTTAACCATTTTCAATATATTTCACAAAATATATACAAATAATAAAACGTCTCTTCATAATATTATTAATCCAATTAAAATCAAAATTTTACCATAATCGGGAATTATCTATTTATATCATTGATTTCCTTAATATCATCATGCACAACACAATGAAAACAATACAATAGTAAAATGTCATGCGGGATTATGAAATGACGTGATTTAAAGTTAACAATACCATTATTTAGTAGACTGAACACACAATATATATTTATAATGGATGGGCTAGTATATAGGGGAAGGTGTAGTACCCATGATCAATATTTACATGCATGTATTTTTCAAAGCCCTGTATTAAAATATTAACGTAGAAATTTTGACCTTTTGTAGAACTGATATTGATGAACGCTTTTTTTTGACAATTTCAATATTAAACAATTCTCGATAAAAGCGTATAAATGATTATCTATGAATGACTATGGTACATTATGTATCAAGACTCGCTGTGGTCAACATGTAGTCGATAATGTTCACTCTATAAGAAACATATTCATAGAATATATGCGATTGGAAAATTAAGAACTACATTTTTCTCTCACAGGCATACACTCCCGTTAATATCTAATGAAATTTCTTTTTAGCCCCCGAACAAAAAAAAAGTGTTTTTATATGGTGACCGATGTGTGTGTGTGTGTGTGTGTGTGTGTGTGTGTGTGTGTGTGTGTGTGCCTGTCTGTCTGTGGCATCGTGGTGCCTAAATAGGTGAACCAATTTTGATTTGTTTTGTTTCGTTTGAAAGGTAATTTAATGGAGAGTGTCCTTAGCTATGCTTGAAGCGCGAGTTTAGAGCTCCGTACCCAAATTAACTAACAATTGGCGATGATCTTCAAACTCGGCTCAGTTTGGAACAGGCTTTAAGATAAAAAGTAATTTAATGGAGAGTGTTCTAATATATGTTTCAAGTGCGAGTTTAGTGTTCCGTACCCAAAAAATTTTCGAGGTTTCTTAAATTTTGAAAGTTTCATTTGTTTTCATTTATATTACCATTTCCTATATTTGGTAACCCGTAAAAACAACAATAGAATTGCCAAAATATACATATTAGGTAAGTACTATGGAACAATTTTTGTGTTGTTTGTTTCGAGGTACATCATTTTGCGTATTTGAAACTGCATCTCCTAAAAATTTAACATTATATTTAAAAGTGGAATATGATATTACAACTTACTCCGCAATAACCAATCATTTACGTAGAGTATAATTTATACAACAATATACAATAGTCAGCTTGTTAATAGACAGTCAGGCAAATTATAATTACTTTTTGCACAAAAAAAATTTATTTAACCACATCGACAATCAGTTTTCAGTCTACCTGCCAAATCGTTATCGTTAATACACTTAATTCAATACAAATGCTGTCCTGTAAATAGAAAAATCGGTCGAAAAACTGCAGAATGATTCAAGAAACATTTGATTCGAGGTACTACACCCAACCCCTCTATATTTTATTATATAGGCACACCAGATCCAAATCTATGGTATACACGGTGTCAAAATGGAGCTAGAACAGTAAAAAGAGAGGAAAAATTTTATGTTGTTCTGAAATTGAAAATATCCGTATTTTTTAAAATTGAATTACATTTGAAACTGTTTGGTATTTTGACACTATTGGGAAAAGCGAACTCTTGCTCATAGCTTATAACATTAAGAGGAAAGTAATTTAATAAATTTTTGTACCCTTAATATACCAAAAAACTTTCATTCGAAACTTTTTTTATTCTAACTAAACCAGACGAAAATTGAATTAGACAATGTATCTTCTGATACTAGGTGGATATATGTCTTTAAGGTTTCTGTAAAAAGAAGTAATTTATTTTGTAGCATATATATTTTCGAAAAGCAGATACACTTGACTAGAAAATTGAAAACAAATTTCCTGAGTAAAACTTGTTCCACTTTAGCCGTAAATTCTTTTCAAAATCAACTCAACACAAGTTCCTAACCGATAAAAGGTGAAGGGAAATTTTAAATTAGAAAATTATTCTTCATAAAATAATAAAAAACCTTTCTTTGAAAGATTTTTTTTATCAATCTTACAAATATGGCAGAAATTGAAAAAAAATATATAAAAGTGTGTACGACATAAAAGTGTGTGCGATTAGAACAGAAAATGACAATAGAACGGGATGCCATATTATCTAGCTTGAGCCTCGGAGGATCCTGAAAAGTGTTTTGGTGGATAGCGTAACGGATAAAAGAAAATTGATAGTAGTAAATGATTGTGTCTTATTTTCCGAATGAATTGTTTTAAGATGCCAAGGAGTGGAAAATCTATATACTTTGAACTAAAACTCTATCACTCGTAAAGCACAACGGATTTATATTAGATTAATTTACCAACATTATCAGAATATCATGAAAATATTTGCCTATAATATTGTGTATTAAATCACGATTCAGCAATATTTTGTGCTATGTATCTTTTAACAATACTCTGTTAAAATACGTTGGATACATATTGGCAGATAAACTGATTAGTTTGAAGTAAATTATGTTTTGTGGCAATGACATTATTGTTGTAAAATCTATAGCCACGATGAATGAATATTATTAACATGTAAACACAATAAAGCTTTATGGAGTTATAGCTTACACACACATTATTCATTCATAATCATATTAACACAGGTTTTATAGGAGCTAGTTACTCTTGTCCATAATGCACTAAATTACAGGAGTTATTTTTTTTTTTAATAGTTACAGTATCACTTACTGAATATAAATGCACAAAAACCTTACAAAAATAGGCGGCGAAAGTGCCTACATTATTAGGAAAACCATTTTAGGCTATATCTCCATAACGGTGCACATTAGGCCAAAAATGGTATTAACGTTGATTGCAGATAACTAAATTACCTACCTTTTTTGTTGAACAAATTTGTATTTTATAACTAAGTGTTTATGACTTACGACTGTGACGATTTACTTATTGAAAAGTTAATAGTATTTTCTTGTTTATTAGAAGAGATATTCATCAAATAATCAATAATTAATTCGTCATAGTCGTATAAGTCATAAACGGTTAGTGATACCGAAAAAATATTATACAAAAAACACAGAAAATTTGATTATCTACAATAAACGTGATTACCATTTTTGGTCTAAAGTGCGCGGCTATGGGGCTATAGCCCAAAAACGGTGATACTGAACCTATTTAAATAAAAAAATAACTCTTATAATTTAATGCAGAGAAAAATTCTCTGTAGTCTGAAGTAATTATACTATAATTATGTTATTTCTAGTTTACACTGTAATAGAGTATACACATATTTTAGTTACTATAATATTTATTTTATTACCATAAGCTACCACCCGCTTTACTGAGAAACTTCAAGTTTAAAACAAAGACTATCATCTTATTTCCTTCATACTCCTGGTCCCCACTTATCACCCTTTTTGTTCACAATTTCATGGTCGTAAGTTATTCCTTATTATACTAAATAATGTTCGATAAGATACATTGCATGTGTCAATTCGGATAATGAACAAACAGGTAGACAGAGAATTTTTTTTTGAACCGTTTAAATTTCATATGTATAAAGCAAACAGCTGTTTGGACATTACAAACAGCCACTTCAGTTTTATTTATTTGTTCGTAGGTATAGTTGTGAATGTATGATATTATATCATCTAATTTTATAATGAATTAATAATTAATTTATACTTCTAATATTGTATTACAATAATAATATTAGATAAATGTAATTTGACTATTTAAATTAAAACACATTCTATTTGAGTTTGATTGACAGAAAGGCACAACTACAATTTCAGCCTTAAATGTTTTGTGTGTAATTTTCGATATTATAATTCGACATTGCATGGGAAATAGAAAAGTTGAATATCTATTACTGACCAGAACAATTATATATTTTACTAGCTGTTACCCGCCCGCTTTGCGTGGCATAAAATATACCCGCTTTGCTGGGCAACATCCCCACTTGCACCCCTCCCTCCACATTTCCTTGCGTTGGATAACAGTTTTGTAATGTACACGTCATGCTCTTTTATTTGATACCCCACTTAGGTATATTTGTAAATATTCGATATTTCCTTCCCACTTTCTCGCTACACCTTTCTACCCTCCGAAGGTTAAAAAAATTTCTAAATGTAATTTAAAACATTCTGACCAAGTTTTGAACTATTAAAAGCCATAATTGAAAAATATGAATTTTTTATTCATGAACACCCCCGCAACCCCCCTTGTGGGTGGAATTTCGTAAAATCCGTTCTTAGCTGACCTCTACTTGGCAAAAGGAATATTCCTGCTATAGCTGTTTGGATAAGTCCTCTGCTTAAATCAAGCGGCTACCTTTTTAGCTGCTAAATAGAAACAGTATTCTTTAGAATTAACATTTTTAATGTAAGGAATATAATAAATAACAAGGGAACATATGTGATTTTAAGTATTAAATAATTCAATTTAAGTTAAAAATTTGGACATATAACACCATTTGGCTTAACTGGTTAAAGTGTTCAAATTTCGAATCAATTTTTAGGTTTATTTTTTTCATACAATATTTCTTTTTATTATTAGTTTCTAAAACATTAGAAAATAAAGTTTATAACAAATATATTATATTATATAAATATATTATATTTAAAAATGATTCTTGTCCAAGTAATGCTTGTTTAAAAATTTATTAATATGGCAGGATATCATTTAAATTAGTTGCTTAAAGAGTTCTGTTTGCGTGAATTCGACGTGACAACGATACTACATACTTTCCAATTTTATACGCAAAACATTTTGCGATCAAATAAATTTGTTGAGTTTAAAAATAATTCAATTATACATGTATAGAGTAAAAACACATTGGCGTGGTGTCGGATATCATGGCCAAATTGTGAAATTGTTTTTTCTAGAAAGTACAGTTTGGTGTCGATGTGTGGGATGAATTGAAAAATGACTATTTTGGAGACTTGTATTTAGAGTCTGTAAACTAAAATATTAAAAAATCCAAATAGTTTTTTGTAATTTTTGTTCTGAAATTATAAAAATTCATGGAATTTTAATTTTAGCAAGATGAAATGAAAATGAAATATTTATATAGTTTAGTATTCATAACAATGTTGTTCATATTTATAAGTAATGTTTGTTGTTGCAATTTGTTTGTAACATGCATTCAAAATAAATTACAAACAATGTGATAAAAACGCCAAACGAACTCTATATAATATATAACAAATGGAATTTTTACTAACATTGTATATTCATCGAATTTGTATATTCCTGGAATATTATAATTCGTATTACCATTAGTTCTTTCTTATGATTACCATGTAGCTGCCTTCCTGAGGCGATGGAAATCCGACGTTAATATCTACCAATTTTTGTCATGGGTCAATAAATGCACGATAATGACAAGTTCTTTTAATCGTGGAATTATTTTGCTACAACTGCTGAAATATATAGAAAACTAATGACTTAATGAAAACAAGTGAAAACAAACAATTGACTGAGTTTATTGTTAAAATACCATGTATAAACTGTATTGATTACATTGACACATTACACATACATACATGTCACACACACATTACTGATATTCCCATATAATACATTCTATATAAGTTGCGCCTATTTTGCGCACTCACGGGTAAACAGTGATATTTACGAAAAAATGTTTCAAACATTTTTTTATAAGGAACATTTTTTACATTTAAACTTTTGTTCTATCTCTAGCGGTTTACAAGACCCATTTAACCTATGTTGCTCATTTACGAACTCGACCTTAATTTTTATGTCCTGAGCACGCTGTAAAAAAAATTTCAGCTTGATATCATTTTCCATTTTTGAGTTATCTTGTTGACAGACAGACAGACGGACAGACAACCGAAAATGGATTAATTAGATTATTTTATGAAATCCGATACCAAAATATTTTTCGTAGCATCAATATCTTTTTCGTTACAAACTTGGGACTAAACTTAATATACTATGTATATTCCATATATAAATGGTATGAAAATCCTCTGAAACCTCTGATTCAGGACAAATGTTGCTAAACAAAGCGTTTTTATTGAAAGATATTTATAAGTAGCATGTTACATTTACTTAACAAGAACCATCAAACACTGATTATGCAAAATGTTTAAAACAAATTATTTAAATTAAGAGCGTTGAAAAAAATTGTTTGTTTGAAAGACAATCCAGTTTAATCAATTTGTGTTAGGAATGAAAATTTAAAAACACCTTTTTAATATCCTGATATCTGAAAAATGTTTCAGATTTGTGAGCTCTGAAAAATTTTATTAAAATTAAGCTGTAAAATTTAAAAAAAGTCTTTATACATAATGTTTTGTAAGTCAAATTTCTGATTGATTAGTTTGTTTTAAAATGTTTTTCAATGCCACAAAACGTTTGGTCAACCAACATTTTCCTGCAAAGGCTTTAACTTATAAGTTTAATGAAAACTTAAAGAAAGTGAACACAAAGCTTTTCAAAGTTTGCATATAATTTGTATATAGAGGGAAAAGAAATAAAAAGAAAGCATAAATAAAATTTTCGTAATAAAGACTTTTGTATGCAATAATGTTGTATGTTTGAACCATACAAAACCTTAAATGAGTAGATAATTGTAAATTACAGCAAAAAAAGTATGGCTACAAGACTGTTGTTAGTTTTTAGAATAAACAAATATAATTGTTACATTTCCACAATTGTTTTATTTATTATTTATAATATATTGTGAATAGCCTTGAAGTGGATGTATGGAATTCATTGTTTCATATAACAACGCAGTTTATAAGAGATGAAATGAAATCTACACGTACCTTTATGTATTTATTAATTCATACAGGGTATTATTGTCACTTTTGCATCACAATCTGTTCATGTAAATTTATTGATTGTCTGTTTACGTAAATTTATTGACTGGAGAATTTATAGGAGAATTTTTGAAAGCTAAACTTTTGCAGGTTTTCAGTGGGAAACCCGGTAGGATATTGTTTAAATAAGTTTTTTTTTTTTTTGGAAAAAAATAATATTGACCCGATCGTTTTGAGAAAAATTTTATCATATATATGGGGTCAAAATTAACAGAAAATGAAAAAATTCTAAGACATTTTTCTTTAAAGATTTTTACGATTCTTATCCCTCAAAAAATGTATGAAAAAATCGGAATTATAATATGCATAAAATTTTTATGTGTAGTGTAAAGCTTCCTCAACAGCATTTAACAAACTTTTTTGATCTTCTTGCATTTTAAATGCATGATTGTTAATTGTTAATAGAGTGCGCGAAAAACAACCCGAAAATAACGATTTTCTCTTCTATACCTGCTACAATAATGTGACATATTCCCCAATGGACTCTTATGTAGTCTGTTTCATAGGATATTTGGGTATGTCAATATTCAATTTTTGATCCAAATTAAATATTGCTTAATGCAATTTTCATTCCTTAACTTTTTTTTATATGAATTGAATTGTACCCTGTATATGAATGTACTTCATATCCCATGATGTATGTAGTTCTAGGAAGGTACTTAAAACATGTATGTAGGTAGGAGTAAATTTACCATACGAAGGGAAAAGGAAGAACCTACATGATGTACAAAATGATTTACGTAAGGTGTTGTATCACTCATTTTAAAATAACTTCAGTCATTGTTTAAAGAGATGGAAGATGCACGGCACTAACAAATCAAAAAATCAATCTATTAATATACAGTTTTAATTTATAACTTTAATACGAAGTGGTTAACTGCAACACTTTTTAAAAAGAGCAATTACATGATTGTCAATTTCGCGGATGTTATTAAGGCCACAAAGAAGATTACCATGAATTACTTTACGATGTTATTTGGAGAAGTATTAGTCTTAATATTAGAATTGTTACGGCGATTTGTTATTTCGAAAAATAAAACCAACAAATTCAACAAGTTTGTCTTATTATTTTTTTTAATTTGTCTGCAGTCATTTAATGTCAATTTTTAGAGATGACCCAAATTAGAATAGCAAGTGTTTTTCGCTGATATGTAGTAAATATCCTATTTACGCTAATTCATTTATCAGCTTCTCAGTTATTTTCAGTAGCTGAGTACACCTCCTTCATCCATATACCATGCACTACAGAAGCCCATAACAAATATTAAATCAATTAATTTTTATTGTGACAGCGGGAATCGAATTCGCTACCCAATCATACCGCAACAGAAATTGGTTACGCTTTAATAAACTGAGCAACTAGGGTTGACAGCAAGTATTTACCTCGACATAATTTTTTTCTTTGTTAAATGTGTCAGTAACTAAAAATAATAAACACGCTTTCTCGCTTTTTTGAAAAGGATGAGATTTTAATTTTATGAAATTTTACTGAATAAGAGAAGGTGTTTGCTTGATTTAAGTGTGCTAAATTACCGACCCAAAAATTTTCTTATCGTCATTATTTTCGTTGCGAGTCGCCATTCATGTATTAGGAATTCCATTTGTCAGATTTCTAGGGAGATATTAGATCTAAAAAAAAATCTTTAAAAGTTGTAGGCAAAAATCTGGCAACACGGATTTTCTTATACTTGGAAGACTTCTCTAAATGACCCTTAGGTATGTGAACAGGGTAAATTACAAATTAAAAGTTTCTGACAATGAGTAAAACTGATATATCTTTCAGGTTATTGCCTTCCTTTTGCCTCTTCTCGAGAAAAGACCGAGAACATAAAGCATTAAAATATGTCAGTATCTAGTGGTTTATTCTCACAATTAAAT
Source organism: Chrysoperla carnea (assembly GCF_905475395.1). Taxonomy (NCBI): domain Eukaryota; kingdom Metazoa; phylum Arthropoda; class Insecta; order Neuroptera; family Chrysopidae; genus Chrysoperla; species Chrysoperla carnea. The sequence continues at coordinate 44,035,595 of NC_058339.1, forward strand.
TGATAATAATAATACATGTATTGCATATGGTCTGACGAGATAATCCCTCCGCATTTTTTGATAGAAGATAGTCGTGTAGAATGAAATAAAAAAAAGTAAACCAACAATATTTGTTATCAACATATTAAATCAACTTGCAATAAATAGAAATTTACTTAAAACAATACATACACATAATGCTATATGTAAACCATTACTATGTGACCTGCACTCTAAGCGCTACTTGACAATACACACTCACTCAACAATTCAAGCCACCAAGTCCATATATGTATGTACACCATATGGGGTCATTTCATTGTATAACATTTGACCCAACACTTTATCTTTATTTATAAATCGAAAAATTGTATTATATTTTTATTTTATTATATTAACTTATTAATGAGTTTACTCACTGAACTGTACTAGAGAGCAGGATGAGTTTTGCCTTCCTCAAAAATTGTAAAACATTTTCAGCATATCACTTTCAGTTTTATCAGGTCACTTTCACTTTCAATCACCGTTTTCTTGGAAAACCTTTCTTCAAAATATTTTTATTTTAACCATAAATTGGACGCGTTAATGCTAGGGATAGTCTCAAGATAAATTCAGAAAAAATATGTACCAGAAGACACTGTCGTTCTACGAAATGAAATAATACAAATTATATCGAAACGAAAGGAGTTATTTATAAATACATTGAAATTGTTAACAAAATCAATATATCTGCAGGGTATGTAGTTAGTTCATATGGAATATATAAACCAAAAATATAGAAACCGAAGAGCTCTATTACTAAAGATTTATATCCTCTCCCCTTCAGTTAAATGCTTTTTCATGGAAATAGGATTTTTGTCATATATCAAAAACATAAAATGAATAAAAATGATAAAATCATATATTTAAGCATTCTTGGTGCATAAAAAGAGCCGAGAAAAGGCCGAGAAGGTACTACCCTCAAATACACGTCATAGACATTAATTCAACATACATTACAGAGCTTGAAAGACTTTAAAGCATCAAAAAATATGATTCTGGGGTATAAAAATGGGAGAAAAGTGATGGAAACTTAATACCCCCAAAAAGCATACTATTTGCACTAATTCAACATACATACCAATATCCATCCCCTTGGCTCAATTTGGAGAAGTTGAAAATGTTGAAAAAATGAGATTTTGTGGTATAAAAAAAGGCTGGAGGAACCTACTAATTTTCAACTCCCTAACCAAATAAATATAGGTCGCGAAGATGTGCACTGCCATAAATGCCTCACCCTCCTCCGATTATCTTCAATAAAATGCAAAAGTCTATATTGTGAATGAAAATATGACTTTTTAACCTAAAGAAGCACTAATTAATCTCTATCTCTATATATTATTAATGCCAAAGTAAGCATGTTTGTTTGTTTGTTTGATTATTTGTTACGCTTTCACGCTAAAAGTAGGGAATGGTTTTAAATGAAACTGTACAGAAATATAGCTGATATATCAGAATAACACATGACATATAATTTATAAAGATATATTAATAAAAAAATTAATTTAATTTGACATTACCATTAATTACAGATTTCTGTAAAAGTAGTCATTTGACATTACCATAAATTACAGATTTCTGTAAAAATAGTCGATATAAAATGTTTCACGGTCATCTTCATACTCAATGAAAAATTACTATTGCACATTTAAAAAAATAGAAAACCAAACCTGTGTAAAACAATCCTTACCTTTATTTTGAGTCTTATAGAAAGGAGATAATCGAGATCAATCTTTATCAATCTTTACATTTAAGCCCTGCGAAGCGGGTGGTTATCAGTCTAGTTGGTAATACATAGAGACAAATACAGTTATAACAAAATTGTGCACGTAAGCCTTTATTCAATCTTAAGCTCATTAATCAAGTCAAAATAATATAAACAAGTCTAAATAATATAAATACTAATTATTTAATTGGAATCACAGATAATTTATTTATTCTATTTTTAAATAAGTTTTAATTAATGACGATCGTATCACAAATCAAACAAGAACAGGAGTGTTTATATAATTGAATAAATGAAATTGGAGACTTTTTTTATTTTCAAATGTACGTATCACACTCTATTAAATAAAATTCAATTAACAAATCTACAGGACAAATCATTTACGTACCCCCAGTTCGTACCTTTAGTAAAATAAATATCATTAGTTATTATGAGCACAAAAATTAAAATTGTTTACAAAATGGAAATTTAAACTTCCAACTACTTTAATAATCTCTGCGAAAATATATAACTTACTTTAAAAAAGGATTCTCAATTTGACTGTATTTTTTTTTTTTTTTTTTTTTTGTTACCTCAGAACTATCGACTGAATGAATCATTTCTGATGATTCTTTTTTTTATTGAAAGCTGATTGCCCTTGTGGTTCCATTTCAATTTGGATCAATTCTGACAAAGGCATCCATGAGAAAATCATATCAGTCTTAAATCTGCATTAAGTGTATGCGCGACAAATAGACGAATAGCTCAATATCAGGCCAACCGATTGAGATGATTCTTTTTCAGTGACAAATTAGCTAGTGTACATCATGTTCGCAAAAATCACAAAATAAAAAAACTTTTATAAAAAAAAAAACTTCAAAAAAATAAATATTCCAAAACAAATTAATATGCACTAAAAAGTAAAAAACAAAATTACGATAATATAATGTAGTTACAATTATTGTTTTTTTTTTTTTTTTTTTTTTTTTATGTCAGAGTCAGCCAAGTTAATGTATCAAACTGGTCTGTCACAGTTGTTTTTTTTGACTGATACTGGCTACAAAAATAATAATAATTGTAACTCCATTATAATTATTATGTTTATTTTTTTACTTATAAGTGTATATCAATTTGTTTGGGAATTTTTTTTGTTTTTTGAAGTCGGTTTTTTTTTGACAAATTTGTTTTATTTATCTGTGTGCATTATGTGTAAGTGTAAAAATACGCACTTTCATACTATTTCATAACCTATTTTTTCTAATCAAAAAATAAAAACGTACAAACGTATCAACGAAAAAAAAAAACGTATAAACGTAACCACTTTAACACAGTGGTTATTGTCATTTGCCAAGACCTGTAGCTCAAGAAAGTTTGTATTTGGATCGGCGTACTTTTTGATTAGCATGATCAGCAAAGTTTATAAAATCTCGCATTATGAGTAAATTTAACCAAGCCCGAATTCCCATAACATAAGTGCGGAATCCTTTTGCATATTTTTCTATTTTATTTTAATTTAGTTAGTAATTTTTATTTCAATTGAATGTTAGGGCACGTGAATCTGCATATTCATGTCAAATAAAATTTCAAATAAGCCAACCGTTAGTAATGAATTTATCTAAAAAAATTGTTTGTTTTAATGTGAGATAGTCCTGTGTTATAAACAGAATGTTTGTTTGTGTACTTTATCGGAATTTATTTATTTTCTATTAAAAATAAACAACAATTCTCTGACGCAAATAATTGTACGTAGAAATGGTTAACAAATGGTTCACATTTTAACGTAAAATTATATAGGGTCATTCAAACCACCCAGGCCACTGCCTATAAGGATTATAAAAGTCCTCTTTTGACAAACCAAGCCAATCTTCTGCTCCAATTGGAAAGAGTAGTTTAATTTAATTTTCTCAATGGAATGAGATTTTTTTCAGATATTCCTTTGTTTTTGAAAAAGAAATATTTTGTTCGAAATTTTGAAATTCACTCTATCGAGCGCAATCGAAATTACATTGACGTGAACTCAGTTTGTCTAAAAAGATCTTCAACAATCTTCTCAGGTGATGGCACGATTGGTTTGAATATATTACTTCAAATCTGAATTTGTGGCTTAAGAATCAATTAAACACATACAAATCCGGTCAATTTAAGCATCCGAAGGTACGAAAATTCTCAATCGGCTAAAATTTGGTAGAATTGTACAAAATACCATCATAAATGAAATTTAAAAAGTCCTCATAGATCCGAGATGTTTTTCGCGATTTTCAGCGATACGGTAAGTTTTATCATAAAATTAGTTCACTTAACTCATATTAACGATGTGAAAAATATAAAACTGCTTGTAAGTTACTGTTACTCGAGGGAAGTCATTACAATTTCAATAAGTTTTTGTTATAATTTCAAGGATTTTCTTTTCTTTTTTTATTGAAATGGCTAATATGTTTTGTAACATCTTTTAAAGTCGAATAAACTATTATTATTATTATTATTATATCCGAGTGGAGGATTTTTCAAGTCCATGTTTATGTCAACTACTTGTAATGTTTTGGTGTCAAGATTAAGCACTTTTAGTGACGAGCACTTATTTCAAATAAAAAGAGGTATTGACAGTACACTATGTGAAAAAATGGTAGGAAAATTCATTTATCGATATATAAAAATAAATTGCAGGTATTTAGTTGTCAATGGCTATTTATTAAAACATATGCCACACACCAAAAACGTAGAAAAGCACAAAAATGAAAAAAGTCGATTTCAAATTCAATTTTCGTTAATTCCAACTCAACTCACTCAAAATAGTTAAGTTAACTCAACTTACCTTTATCAATCCTTTATTATGGTCCCACGATCTATTATTATCAGTGAATACCGAAATATTTAATACTTTGAATATCAAAATCAGTAATCCAAGTTTAATAGTTTGAGAATGCACATTCTGGGGACAAGAGTTGTGGTGTAAGTTTTAAGCCATTGTGTTTCCGTTTATTTAATATCCATGATTTTGTTTTTGATTTGATTACTTTATAATAATAACTCATTATTATACTAACTATAAAATAGTATCTATTATAAATTAATAATTATTCTAAATACATTTCTCCTAATTGATCATTATTATGATTATGATTATTATCATTATTGTAATAGTGGATTTACAAAGTGGACAATTATTTTAACCAATTGGTTGACTACTACATGTGTATGACATACACATATACATCGATATATTATGTACACACGTACGATATACATAGGTAATAATAAGGAGTATTATTATTAATGATATTTACATAAAATTAATTATATGCGGTTGTTGATTGGTTTGTTTAAATTTCCACTCGAATAAATTATACCTGAATGTTCATTATTGTTACATTAGTTTGTTGTATGGAAGTTGAATGAATCAGTTAATTATGTAGATTTGTTTAATATACCTACTATTGGTCACATTTGGTAGCGTATACCTATACATTCATTTAATGACATTTTTTTTCCCAATTAATGTTAAATGAAAAATTAATTTTCATTTAAAAATCCATTTACAATGAATGAAAATATTATATATTTTGTTAATAAATTATATAGGCTGAGTGAAAACTCACTTTAGTCGAATGTGAGTATCAATGACTGTTAGGATGATCGAAACTTAATACTCCCAGGCTAATATGACTGACATAAATCGATCGGTGTCTTGCGAACGACAAAAACCAGTCGGTTTCTGCAAGCTAAATTAAGTTTCAATCATTTCAGTCCTGTTTTCAATTCTGTCAGAGTATGTTTACCCACAATTAAAAGATTACTTTATGTGCAATTAATTTTACCTACAGTTAATAGGTGAACGATATAAAAAAATAAATAAAGTTTAATTAATTAAAAATATTATAAAAGCGGTCTAGGTGCGACCCGAAAGGTCCACAGGACTAACTTGGAAAGAATAAAAAAAAATATCATATGTTTTAATATTTATATTTCTTTTTGTAAAATTTTTTTTTCTTTTTTTTGTGGGCTTCACCCCCGCATCTTCCAGGGGCTTCGCCCCTTAGGCCCCGCACCCCCATGACGTTAAAACTATATAAATGATTAGTGATAATAGTGACAATTGTTCAATTTTTCATTCGGTAAAAAAACGGCTTGTTCGATTTTGCTCAAAACCTAATCAGGTCTAAGTTACATAATTATGCGTTAAATTATGATATTGACATGGTTCCATGCCAATATCATCATTTGTTCTCGAGATATGCGAGACGAAAATTGAATCTGAACATACATACATACATACATGTGCACACACGGACATCCTTTTAAAAACCATACCATTAGACTCTAAAGGCCTTGAAACGTGGAGATATGTCTAAATTTTCAATTTGAAAAATCGGACCCATTACAATAACTATCCCACTGGGAAGTTAATAAAGACTGAAGTACCTACTAGTTTTTTTTGATAATACCTGTAAATTTTTCTCACATTCATCTCAACATATAATGATGTATAACCTATAAAATACACCATAATTGAATGTTTGATCATGAGTTATCAACAAAATGGCTATGCATATATAAAATAAAATGTTATAAAGGTTTTTTTTATATATATATACTCATGCTCATGAGTAATTACATCAAGCAGACTAGCTCGGGTGAATTATTGTGCCGTAAATCTTGAACGTTAAATTAAAAGTAGATTTACTTCTTTTCATATAAGGGAAGGTGTAATACCTACTAGATTTAAAAATTATACTTATGTGTTGTTACTTTTTAGAGATAATATTATTTCTCTATATTTTCGTGAGTTTAAATATCAAGCAAATCTCGATGAAAAGGTATGAAACATGGTGTTGATAAGTGTGTTTTGTGGTACAATACCTTAATGAATATGCAACACAATCTTACATACCTACGATCACCTCCACAAATTTAAGGCGCCTTCTCCAACATGTAATGGCCATAGTTCACTCTAGGATAGATCCGTTAATAATATATGTTGTTGAGAAAACGTTTCATTCCTCCTTATTACTCTAAGCGTCGTTACTCTGAGCGTTAACTTGCATTTTAATGATTCGGGAAGAATGATACTTCAAAAAGCATCGCTTTAATTGAAAAGTTTAATTCATTACAATGCATTAATATTACATTATGTTGTAAGATTCAAGATAAAACGTTTGTGTATTTGAAACTCTTACTCCTCAAAATGTAATGTTTTATTAAAACAGGAATACCTATGATATAACAACTTACTCACCAATAACCATTAATTTAAGTTGAGTATGGTATGGTCTATGATCCATTGAGTATGCAAACAATATTTAATGGTATGATTGAAAATAAACATTCAAAGATTTTACTTTTTCGCAAAAAAATTGTATGTTAAGTTTATTTGAAAACAAGGTACATTCTAGGTACCACATCTTACCTTTCCATTTAGAATGTATATACTATTTATATGCAAAAATAGAAACTTACATTCTAAAATTGAATTAACTTTCTTCAAAATGTAAAATCTATTATTCCAGGCTAAGTTTGTTGTTGAGTATGAAAACTGCATGCAACGTAGGATTACTGTTGAGTATGAAACCTACATGTAAATAATTTAAATTCGTTTTTATAAGCTATTTTTGATCGACATATTTTAAAATTTTAAATTTCTTTCAAACTGATCTATCTATTTGTGAATAACACTCTGTTACTCCTATATCAATGTGAATGTTTGAGAAAACTTTTAATATGAATTTTCCAATGCCTTGGTCTTTATTATTTATAATTCCTAGCAGAATCTTCATATAGGAATGCTTATCTTACATCTGCGAGTAAAATTATACTCAGTAACCATGAACATGGTGGTTTTATTGAGAGTCGGATAATATATGCCTCTAAAAAATATGCGCAACATTTTGTTTAAAATGTCCCCAATCTAAATCGTTACAACAACGAAGTTTTTTTATCGTGCAGTTCTGAAGTTGGTTGGTACTGTAAGAAGACGGCCTGCAAGATGATGAAATATGGGTTTGTAAAATTAGTTTATGAATATTTTACTCTTGGTTTGGTGGCATGTTACCACACACATAAGACATTATGGCCCATGTTTTGATTTGCAGGAATGAAATAAATATAATCAAATTATCAACTGATTTTTTTTATCCCTACTTACCAATAGCCGAAGTAAGATTTGACACTAATCAGGAATGATGGTTTTCATCTAAAATTTTGAAGTTGTTCTGACTTATCCTCTCATATGGGGAAAAGTCTGAAATGAATTTTTAGACCGTGGGATTTTTTTTCGTCATTCACCGGTACGATAGGTTTTAAAAGAGGATTAAGTCATAGAATTTGATAAAGAAATAGGGAAGATCTCACAGACCAGCAGAAAAACAGGCAAGAGAAATAATAAAGGGCTCACTTTTAAGGTCTCAAAAGTATCTTGAAAAAAACATATTGCAGAATATTTCATAGACTTCAAAAATAAGTATTTTTTTCGAGTTATATGTCTGTAAATACATTATCGATACGTGGTACGTAAAATCGATTAACATCTAAAGAAATTTTTGCGAAATTGTATCATTGCTACAAAATAAATAATTATAAACGAATAGGTAATAAAAATAAAATCGAAAATATATATTAATTAAAATAATATCAAATATCTTACAATAAACCAATAATATGAAATTAATTGTATTAAATAAATTAATATTTATTTTATAAAATAATAATATCCAATTACACCATACCGAGTAGTATATTGTTGTTATTATATCACAACGTTTAGAGCAGGTTATGTAAGGAATTGAGTTTGCAAGAGATTCTATGTTGCCGGATTGAAGCTTTTTCGAAAATTCGTTCTAAAGAAGTTATTCGCAAAAAATGTTCGCAATGTAAAGGTATATAAAGATATATTTTACACTTACTATTATGGACAATTCAAGGGGATTACGAAGAATTTGTATAACCCAGAAATTCGTTATATTGACGTACGTTTATATCTTGTAGGCTACGTATGTGTTTATGCAAAATTATTGTTGAATTTATCAAATTCTTAAGCAAAAGTTCTGAGTTTGACCCCTTTAGGTCGAAATTCATTTTTTGCCTCTTTTGCACCTAACCCTGAGTACACTCTTACTTTTTGGAAAAAGGCTAATCTCTTTGAAAATGTTTAATCTTAAAACAAAGTACATACACTCAATCTATTTATTTAATTTATTTATAACAATTTTAAGAAATTCGTTTGGTGTATTTTTATCTTGTGTGCGAAACTCCTTGTTTAGCAATTTTATTTCATATCAAATTTTGTACTGCTTAAAATTAGTATGCAAAGAATATACAGAATGTTTGATTTACATCTAGGCATATAAATATCACGAGTATGACAGAATACATGCGTTAAGCAATGGATCTAAGAGAGAGGTATTATATACATGTGTTAAAGCTTCGATATGCGTTGAGATAGTTGTACGACGCTTGGAGAGTGGGAGTTTCTAAGTTGAATAAATGAACTACAGCAGATAAGCCACGACACAAGTCACTTCATTTGATATAACACCTATTACTTAGATCTTACCTCTTTCTTTGATGCATTGCTTAACGCATGTACTCTGTCATACTCGTGATATTTATATGCCTTGATGTAAATCGAGCATTCTGTATAGTAGTAGATATATAAAATATATCAATTTGGAAAACAATTCTGTGGGAGCTTACATAAATTTTTAGATCAATCAGACCAATAAATTTCAAGAATTTGGTAAATGAGTAATTTTAACCTAGCATCTTGGATTTTTCGCATCTGAAGATCTCACATAAACGAATCAGAAAACAGCTTTTGTTCTCCTCATATTTTGCATATTCAATTCATTTCAGAACCCGATCTATTCGTATATTTGAATTTATTTATTTACAATAATCAAAAATGACATACCCCACCAATCAATATCTTCTTGGGAGTCGCAGCAGTGACAGTAAAAGTAACTGTAATCATAATAAATAATAATGATTAAAGTTCAAATGATAAACAAGTCTTTTCATTTGAATTATAATTAATAACGTAGTTGTGTAGGAAATAGGAGAAGATTGGAAATCTTGTTTATTACCTGTTGGTTGTCATGACATCAGCATCGTCTCTCTTACCATGCCTAGTTTGTTAATAACTTGGTTTATGTTGTATCATAGAATGTTATCCTATTCGATTGTATACTTTTATTTGTGAAACGACATGCAATTTTTATTATCTTCCCACTGTAGCTTCTTGAAATCGGTCTGAAATCCCAAATCAAAATAGTTTTTAACCGTCTTCAAAAAACGAGAAGGTTCTCAATTCGACTGTATTTTTTTAATTTTTTTTTTTAAAGTTTTGTTACCACAGAACTTTCGACTGGTTTCGATGAACCGATTTTGATGATTCTTTTTTTATTTGAAAGCTGGTGCTTCCCGTGGGGTCTCATTTCAATTTGAACGAGTTTTGACAATGGCATCCATGAGAAAACCATATAAGACTTAAATTATAAGTATGTGTGCGGCAAATGAACGAATAACTGAATATTACGCCAACCGATTTATATGATTCTTTTTTTAGAGACAAATTGGTTAGTGTACTTACTTCTGATTCACTAAAAATCACAAAAAATAACCGACTTCCAAAAAACAACTATTCCAAAAGAAATTAATATGCACTAAAAAATAAAAAATAATGTAGTTACAATTATTGTTATTTTTGGAGTCAAACTGTTCTATCATAGTTGTATCCTTGACTGACACCGACTCCAAAAATAAAAAAAAAGTTACCACCTACATTTTTTTTACTTTTTAGTGCATATTAATTTGTTGAAATAGTTTTTTGATGTCCGTTTTTTTATTTATTATCTTTCTAGTGTAGCGAACCCAAAATTTTCAGAATATCTTGAGGGTTTTGTGTTAGCAAAATGTATCAAGACCACATTAAAATGATTTCTGCGTGTAATGAATGTGTGTGTGTGTGTGTGGTCGGGGATATTTTTCGTTCACAATGTACAGGCTGGTTTAGGAAAGGATGGTCATTTTGTTACAGAAATCTCGGTTTGCCTTCTCGCGATTATAAGAAAAAAATGTCCACGTTTTATAAGATACTAAGGACATATTTCTTACTCTTTCAATTTTTTATTGAGTCGTTATCTTTGATAACGTGTAATTTTCTAAGGACGAGTGAATTTTGGATTCAGCATCCAAAAACATATGGAAAACAACCATTTAATTGGACTAAAATTTCAAATCCAAAACATGATGCTAATGGAATACCGTTAATGATCATAATAAATATACATTAATTACAAAACGATATTATTATATTTTACTTATACTATGATTAAATATAACAAATGATCATGCAAGTCAATTGATCGGTATGTAATTTTATTATTGTTTCCTGTTGTATATAGGGGTGCTTCACAAGTTAGTTATTTCTTTATTAACTTATAATTAATTATATACTACTTTCTTGTTTTTTTCTTTAATATACCTTAATGAATTATATTAGAGAAGAAAACTGTTCATTTTCTTTTATAAAAGAAAATATTTTAATTAAATTCTTTTTTAATTAATAAAAATGAAATGTTATAACCAACTTTAAATAATTAAATTTTGTTGTGTATTAAGTCATGTTCGCTTTTTTTATAATTTAAGGAATTTGTTATTTTAAGTGTTGATAATTTTAGAAACAAGAAACAAAGTTTACAATTTTATTAGTTTGACATATCTTTAATGAGAATAAAGACGACATCTGCTGCTAGGGTTTTCGTGGGCTAAAGTTTCCTGAATTTCTATAGAGCTAGTATAACTTCGTGAATCAAACTTGGTGAACTTTTACATTTTAACGTTGTTCATAACGTTAGTTTATAGGTATTGCAGTTTGGAATATTTAAATTGTAGTAGTTTCACCAAAATTGGTCCAGTTTTTTAATACCGACGCCCGTAAACTATCGTTGTTTATTTTCATCCGATTTGTTCTCAAGATTCACAATATTTTTAAGCTGCAGAATGTTTTAGAAAATGTTTTTGCTTTTCGAAACTCAAAATTTAAGAATTAACGAGACCACATTAATTCATAAAATAATTTCAAATGACTCCAGTTTCTTTATTACCAAGACCATAAGTTCCCATATATATCCGTATAAATTCGATAAAAATATGGATTCTGCAAATGATTTAAACAGTATAATAATTAATTTATAATAAACAGAATGTTGCAATAAACTTTTAAATGTTTAAAATACGTCTTATCAAATTTTTATTACATTTTAAACAAACAAATTTAAAGAATAAACAACATATTAAAATAAAGGAACACAAATTTTGACAAATATATATTTAATATTTGAATAAAACAAGCATTTATTATAAATTCTTTGGCAATATTAGTTTCATTATCAAAACACGAGCCAAAAATATATCAAATAATATATTCGTCGTCTGCTTATTATCATATTCACAATTATAAAACTGTTGTGTTTGGTAACTTTTATTATAGGTACGTATTGCCAATATGACTTAATGTGGAGAACATGAGTTGTACCTGTAACTCTGAAAACTTTCTGATTAAAGAAAAAATGATTTACTTCAATTTAAAAAAAATCGTAGCGCAGGATGTTAGCTAAACGAATTCCCTCAGAGATTGAAAAAAAAGACAAATTTTTCTTAAAATCGAATATTGCATTTTTAGAGAGATATTGCATTTCAATAATGTTTTCTTCAAAAAATAAGATTATAGAGAAAAAACACAAGAGTTCTTTTTTGCTTAAAACTGGTCATAAAATACAAAAAAATTTTATTTTGAAAAAATTCAAAATTTTGTACTTTGCTCACCTCCTTATCTGCCAAATTTTCTTCTAGACCTTCTAAATACCAAAATCCTTCTTGATCCTTCAAAATCCTTCTATATTTTATTCAAATATTAAATTGCGGCCGCTATCGAGGGTACTGTCACATAAACGTATAGATTAAAATTTATTAATATATATGTATGTATATACAGGGTGTCTCTTTTCAAATGAAGACATATTTTCATTATTTATGGGAATATCGATTTGAAATTTTGCACAGTCATACAGGGTGATGAGTCACATTTTTTAAGATACTTAACCGAAATTGATACCTCTTTTAAGTATCTATATTTCTTTAAATAAGCTTCAACATATTATCGACATGCTTTGTGAGAAAATTAGGATAGAATAGAAAATTTGCAGATTATTAAGATTTATTTAGATTTATTACAATTTTGTTTTCTAGATATGAAATTCTTTTCTTCATATGAAACTAGAATCAATAAATCTCACTCTCTATTTGAAGTTACACCTACCTACTTTATGTTTTACAGTTTTTAAGCAAATGAAGAGTTTTACTTAAACACAACTTTTTATTTTGAATTTCAGATTGAATTAAATAATTTTCGATCAAGTTAAAAACCACTAAATTGTGTTTATTTTAATATACACAACAAAAAGAGAAATAATATCATTTTCAATAAAGAATTTCCCTTCTTTAAACATAAAATTTATTGTATTTGTAACTATTGTTATATTGTAAATCATTTTGATTTAGATATTTATGTCGTTATAAATATTTTAAGAAGATATGTTTTGCCAACATCTCTCCAAAACTTTTTATGGTACATACTTGAACAAGTATTTGTTATTTCAATAGTACTTACTTTAGCACATAAAATATTCTTTCATTTTCTTTTTGTAAAATCAAAGATGATTGAATGATGTATCTCTCCAAGATCAAAAATATTTTTTATATAAATCATGAGTCCATTAGAATTGTAAATTCGATGATTAAACAGGTTTACAGATAAAAAATGGCACGCACAAAAAAACGCACTGAAGCTGGTAATACTAGAACCATCGTTCATGTCAAATTTTCTTGTGTACCACTCGCAAACTCTTTGGTTATGGACTTGGTAAAGTTATTCTGGTTTGGCTAAAGTTCTCGGTAACACTCGAGGAGTAGAAAATCATATGGGGTTCTGGTCTGAGCTAAAATATATGTCAATGCTAAGCTTTTGTTTAAATTGTTAATTTACAAGTGAATTAAATCCTTGTAATAAACCGATTTTTGAAACTTTGCTATAAAATATTCTCAATCGAGTCGGTTCGACTGTTTAGGGATAAGCACTTTAAACTTATAACACTCCTTCTTAAATTAATATCAAAGTGAAAGGATACTTAGAGAGATATCTTTTTTTTTGGGACAAATTTTTGGAAATATTTCAATTGAAATTGAAATATTTCAGTTGACTTTGTTCTTTTGTATTATTGTTTTTAATTACCTAATTATTTTACCATTTCACTTTTCAAAATGAATTGAACCAAGTTTATTTGACCATTCATTTCCATTGTAATTATTTATGTGTTATGCCTTTTCCAAACAGAATCGATTTTGAAGATCATCGCCAATTTTTTAGTTTTTTTCGGGTACGAAAACCTAAAATCGCACTTGTGACATAGCTAAGAACACTCTCCGTTAAATTACCTTTCAAATGAAACCAACAAAATTAAATTCGTTTCAACCGTTCAGGTGCTACTATGCCACAGACAGACAAACACACATAGCGGTCAAACTTATAACACTCCTTTTTTTAGTTCGGGCGTTTAAAATTATTAATTACAATATTTTATATTAGTACATACTATTTATAAAGCTTAGTAATAGTAAATTTTCCCTATTGGATGGATAAATAAAATTAATAGTAAATAACATCCATATGTGTGTGTATACATATAGAAGATCTAATTTAAACTAAACTGAAAGTAAATTACTGTCAAATGTATTGCAAGCTATGCTAAACATTCATAGATATTCTATAGATTGGCTTCAACATTACTATTGTATTGTATGTTATATAGTCAATGCAAATACCTACAGGCTGTTTCAAAAACGTAAATATACGAACTACTGAAATGACCAAAACAGTTTGTACTAACTTCTGATCAAATCATACAGATAGTTGGTCACATATGAAAAAAAAAAAAAAAAAAAAACACTTTTAACAAAAAGAAAACCGAATTAAAAAAAAAAAAACTATTCAAATGGGACCACACGGGATACACCAGCTTTCAAATAGAAAAAGAATCATCAAAATCAGTTCACTCAGTCGAAAAGTCTGAGGTAACAAAAAAAATACAGTCGAATTGAGAACCTTCCCCTTTTTTGTTTGAAGTCGGTTGAAAAAATGGTCGAAACAAAATTTTTTACTGAAAGAATGAGAAATTATGTATTCCAATAGTCCTCGTTCTCAAATATCTAAAATGTAAGATCTTTTTAGTAGATATATCTCTCAAAATGGCTTCCTTAATTGACTGCCTCGCTTGTGCTATTCAAAGGACCTGACCTTTGACAAATTTGGAACTTTATCTATGAATCATTTTTCTATTTTGTGGGTCAAAATAACCCTAAATATACTTTTTATTCTTACCGGGCTAAAAAAAATTTCGAGTAATATGTACAATTTTTAAAGGGAATTTTTAATATATCCCTAGAGTCGAGAAAATTTCGTAAAAGCTATTTCACTAAATCGTAATTTATATATTTGACTAAAAAAAATCAATTGGGTTCGTTTATCAATAAAGTGAGTGAGATTTGATTATCTACAATTAAATATAATAATATTTCCTATGATACAAGATTGTAGTCGGAAACAGCTCTCCCAATCGTCGAGGATTCGATTTTTGTATTTTATAAAAATTAGTAACAAAAAGCACAATTTATGGCAATTTTATTGATAAGTTTTATTAAGTTTCTGACATGTTCGACTGTGATTTTCAGCGATAAAATAACCTTTCGGATACTTTTATGTAAGCTTGAATTATTACAAGGTCATTTTATCAATTAGAACCCATAAGGTCCATCACTTTTGTAACACCACTCTCATACATACTAGTTACAGTATATTCCTCCGGTCGTATTGTTTGATTCATGTACAATATGTTTGTTCTAACGTAGTTATCTACATACCCAAATAACATAAAATATATGTATAAATAAATATACATATAGTTTTATATGTTTATTGTTATACGTATGTGTTCGTTGTTTGTGTGTGATCAATGCAAATTTATATCACTAAAAGTGAACAATTTCCAAACAACACAAATTTATTGGTGTTATTTGATAATTGCAATCTGTATTATTGATACATTGAAGCTTCTATGTGTTGTATTTATATATGTTTTATTTTGTTTTTTTTTTTGCAAAAATCACAAAATAAAAAGATAAATTTAAACTAATAATATCTTTTGATATTTAAATTAAACCTATTTTCAATCATTATTTTAGTATGTTTCGATATCAGTATGCGGAATTTTAATTGCAATGTCAATCAGTTGTGTTAACGAATTAGAATTGTCGAAAAATGTTGTTTTATAGCTTTCCAAATAATATTGCTACTATTATTTTATCCTCCTGTCAAAGAATTTTTAGAAGTTTAATCCTCGATTTTTGTAATTTAAATCAAGATATGAAGGGTTAAAATATAAAAAAAATTTTACATGAGAAAAAATATTGTTGAATCTAAATTTAAATCCATATTTGAAGCTTAGTTTTCAAAATTGGACCATATTGAATAATATATCTTATCTACATATATAAAAGAATAACGGATTGAGTGACTGATGGCATCGAAAAATTAAAACCAGTGACATTGTGAACACAAAAAAGAATAAGTGAAGCCTTTATTACGTGGTAGGCTGTGTAATTAAAGCTGTGAAATGGTTCTGAATCTTTCTTCCCAAACGCAAATATTTTACCTCAAACTTAACTTTTACCGCCTCACAGTAGAGGTTCTCACATGAAATTCACAGATTGGCTTCAATTATCGGTATGAAAGTTTGAAAGCGCCTACTAAATTTTTCAAATTCGCTTGAGAGTTGATAAATATTCGTTTATATTTGGCTTTGCAAACGTCTTTCACTTCCAAATATTGATATTAATTTTCATACTTACAATTTGGTAAGTCCATGTTCTGATAAAAGTTAATATCGCGTCGGGTCGAATAGAGATGGGAAGGTTTCATTGGATCGCCAAAAATTAAAATATCCGTGTTGCTTGCTTTAAAAAAATCTTTGATCGAAGAATGGAACCACTCTTCGTGTTATTTACAATATATACAAAAATGTTATTTGGATCGTCAATTACCTATTTATGTTTAACTTCTACTATTTAAGTTTGTATGGAGGCTCAATATAGTGTCTAAATTGGAGATTAAAAAACTCTTGACCGCTTTGGAGGAAATTGCATTATATTGTTCCAAGAAACTATGTGAAAACTTTCCAGACTAAATCCAAAAAGGGATGGTACAGACACTTTTTGTCGTATAGGTACCAACAGCACTAAATTGTAAAATTTATTTGCTGTCTGTTTCTTACGCTCATAATGAAATATATGGTATTTACTTAGAAAATAATCAACTCATAAACTCTTTTAACTATAGAAATATTTCGATTATAAAATGGATGGTATTTTTAACTATAAACAAACTAATATACATGAATTTCAATATAGACTATTTTGTATAAACGATACGAAACGATATCATACGATACGCTTTCACAAAATGAGTGAATTGTCTAATAGTTTGTTTGAGTTTTGTGGTAAGTTTTCCCGTGACAATAGTGAAATACTAACTATTTACTATCCATAGATGTATAGATTAATGTAATGTATGACAAGGATAACCAGTTTTGATAATAAAGTAAAGTGCTGTACCTTGAAGACAATCTAACATTTTAAAAATTCGATCAGTTGAAAGACTATACTCTGTGTCCAGAGCTCGCATAGTCCAATAGGATAAGGCTCTTGGCATGAACCTAAGACGTACGGGTTCGAGTACCGGTGCGAGTGTTTTTTTTTTCAATTCTTTTTAATTAACAAAAAAAATTAGGCAGAATTTAAAACATATCAAATAAAACCCCGGCTTAGTTCAAAAACTTAAAGCCCGACTATAAAATCACGCTCTTAAAAGTAAGATAATTATTTCATTTAGCTATGTTCATTTTTTTTTACTTTTAAAAGTGTAATTTTGTAGTCGGCGGAGTTTTTGTTTTTGAACTTTATTTTATATGTTATATTTCTACCTAATTACTGTTTTAGTATAGTTTTACGTATAACGTAGAGGGTTCAGGTAAAGTTTCAAAAGATCACGGCTCTGTACATTGAATAAAAATAAATGTGTCAGTGATCAATGAGCACTGTTACTAGATGCAGATTCATGCAACTATTTCCGTTGTGTGAGGTTTTTTTAATGATTTTGAAAAAATATTTTAATGAAAATTGTAAGCTAAGGCGTAGCGGTCTCCCTTTTATACTGAATAAAATGTGACTCTACAATTCTATATATCTATTTGTTGTCTTTTCACTCTAAAATTTAGGTACTACTATGAATGAGTTTGTTGTTATATTGTAGAATGTCTGTATCTACTATAGAACTTATCCAGCACAGTTTAATAACCTCTTCTAATCTCCTAGATGATGATACTTTACTGATTAATTAAATGTTTGTCAAATTATATTGTTTCTGGAAAAAATGTTTCAATTAGAAATTTTTATGCCTTAAGGTACCAACTATGGTTTGTTTATCTTGTTGTAAGTAATTAACATTTCGAATTAAAAATATTTTTTAAATTATTTGAACTATCAAAATTAAAATTAGGAAGAATAACTCCGATGAAGAGTTATTCTTCCTAATGGATTGTAGGGGTAATACCTTCTATTTCTTCAGCAATCTGCTTAATGTTCTTACACTTAGAAGACAAACAATATATGACAAATAAGAATGCCATCAAAAACTCGTATAATAAGGCTTCAATATGTTTTAACAGTTTCAAAATTAGTACGATTTAATATAACGATGAATTTTCAATAAGCGTTGTTGATCGTAACGCGTCATAAGGTTGTTATATAAGGGAAACATGAAAGCCAACTTATTGTTATACAAAAGACAGAACCGTGTATAGACCTCACACTAATATCAAAACAAATCACACAGAAAAAAACAGAATCAAAATTATTAGATCATTTCTTGAACCTCGTAATCGTGATGGGATTATCCGCAAAAGTCGTTGCGTCTTATTGCTTAAAATAGCTGAGTCGTTAAGATAACTTGGTTTACACAACCACAGATGTTTTCAAAATAAATTTCGGTGTTACAGCCTTAAATTTAGTTAAGATTGAGTTTTTATCCGAGCCACATTTACTCTAGCCTGTTTAATTATTTCTCATACAAGCATTCCTATAAATAATATTTTTTTGGTTCAACAAGTGTTGCCTGATGTCATCCTTTTTAAATAACAGTTTTTTTTATTACATTGTATAAGTGCTTAAGACATTACTCGCTTTAATAACATGAGAACATTGAAGAAATTATTATTTAAATTCCAAATAATAAAGAGTACTACATTGTCTAAATAATCTTATATTTATGAGCAGCAACACTGTAGACAATAAAATTATTTTCTAAAATCCAGACAATCATTATTATTATAGTAATCACAGACATACATAGACGGTAAACATACAAAACCCATACCAACCAAGGTGCTTCAAGAAATTACCTTTGTTAAATATTTGATAGAAAATTATTGTTTTCGGCCAGAAAATGGAAATATATCTTTAGATAACAATATCTAAAGATATCATATAAGTTAATCATATAGTAGAGTGAAATTACGCCTTGTGTATGGATTAAAAGTTCGAGCAATGAAACTTTGGGGTTTTTCTTTTCACATCAAAATAAGTATTTTTTGAAATTTTTTACTTTCCCGGAGTGGTGCAACATGTTTAAAAAACAAAATGGCGTCAAAAATGAAATTTTTTTCAGAAATTTTATCATTTTTATTTTATATTCGCAAAAGGAGACATCGGTGCATATCCAAATTTGGTAGGTTTGTAGTCCATGTTTAGAACTACTCCTCATAATTTTTTGGTGGGGTTTCGTCCCTTCCCCTCCCAGTTATATATATATGTATACATACATATGGTAAAACAGTTCATTTGACTATAACTTGAAAAATATTCGATTAATTTTAATAAAACTAATATCAATAGTAGGTTTTATTACTTACAACTTTCGGTTAAAATTTTAGCGAAATCCGTTAAATAGTTCGGCCAAAATTTCCAATTTAGGGAATTGTTTAAAATGGCTGCCATTTTATGCCATTTTGTCCTACGAGGTTAAATTTTTTTTTTAATTGTAGCATTTTTTATTATCTTTCGATTTTATAATAAGTGGCTTACCCGTAAAATGACTCCTTGATCCATATTTTTGCGAAAAACGGAAAATTTAACACTTTCTGGAAATAATTGTTTGGGGGGTGTATGGACTGGCTTTGGGGGGTGTTTTTTGCTTTGGCATGAGAAAACTATTTTTAAAAGAGGTCTATATGGTTTAAAGCAAAATTTTTAAGTTTTAACCCCCGCGCTGTAAGGGGAAAGGGGTGTATGAAATAAATGTATCTTAAAAGATTTTAAAAAGAGGTCAAAATAGTTTTAACTGCTAAAGTAACCCAAAATTTTAGCTGTTTATATTAATATAGCACTTTTTACAACATCCACCCCTTCCGCTCCCCCTTTCATATTTTTTGCAAATTCAAAATTTTTAAGATGTATAAAGGGGCTTTGGGGGTCGCTGATCTCGAACTTTTGGCCCAAATAAGTACACCCCCTAAAAATATTACAATTGTTTTTGATAATCTATTGCAAAATTCGAGATCAGCGACCCCAAAAACCCCTTTATACGTCCTAAAAATTTTGAATTTGCAAAAAATATGAAAGGGGGAGCGGAAGGGGTGGATGTTGTAAAAAGTGCTATATTAATATAAACAGCTAAAATTTTGGGTTACTTTAGCATTTAAAACTATTTTGACCTCTTTTTAAAATCTTTTAAGATACATTTATTTCATACACCCCTTCCCCCTTACAGCGCGGGGGTTAAAACTTAAAAATTTTGCTTTAAACCATATAGACCTCTTTTAAAAATAGTTTTCTCATGCCAAAGCAAAAAACACCCCCCAAAGCCAGTCCATACACCCCCCAAACAATTATTTCCAGAAAGTGTTAAATTTTCCGTTTTTCGCAAAAATATGGATCAAGGAGTCATTTTACGGGTAAGCCACTTATTATAAAATCAAAAGATAATAAAAAATGCTACAATTTAAAAAAAAATTTAACCTCGTAGGACAAAATGGCATAAAATGGCAGCCATTTTAAACAATTCTCTAAATTGGAAATTTTGGCCGAACTATTTAACGGATTTCGCTAAAATTTTAACCGAAAGTTGTAAGTAATAAAACCTACTATTGATATTAGTTTTATTAAAATTAATCGAATATTTTTCAAGTTATAGTCAAATGAACTGTTTTACCATATGTATGTATACATATATATATAACTGGGAGGGGAAGGGACGAAACCCCACCAAAAAATTATGAGGAGTAGTTCTAAACATGGACTACAAACCTACCAAATTTGGATATGCACCGATGTCTCCTTTTGCGAATATAAAATAAAAATGATAAAATTTCTGAAAAAAATTTCATTTTTGACGCCATTTTGTTTTTTAAACATGTTGCACCACTCCGGGAAAGTAAAAAATTTCAAAAAATACTTATTTTGATGTGAAAAGAAAAACCCCAAAGTTTCATTGCTCGAACTTTTAATCCATATAACAGCCTTTTTTTGCTTAGATTTACTCCAGTAATATACACAAATCTAAAACATATAAGAAATTACTCGTAATAATACTAGCCGAAATGTTATTCGCACCGTGCGTGAGTTTTATTGGAGGCGTTTCCATGGTAACGATACACTACTTTAATTATATAATTGTATGTATGCATATATAATTGTATGGATAGTATTTATGACTTACATTGAAAATTTAATATTATGGTCTCACAAATTTAAATAAATAATTATGATAATTTACATTTGAAAAATAATATTTGTCCAATGTGATTTCTTTTTTAATTTTCTTATTTTCTTTTTTCATTTTTAATGCATTAAGTTTAAATAATTCGTTTTTTTCAATAATTTTAATTTGACATTTTCATAACAGCTTTCTTTATCGGCAAAATTTTTCACTGGAAGCGCTAGCATCGTTTTTATTGTCCCTACCATGACACAACGAATATGTTAAACGCATTTTTAGGAGAAATCCCGACTTTTTGGTTATGGTAAGGATGGTCGAAGATAAGTATAAATTTGAAAAGGCGGGATGCTACCCCTTGGGGGGTTTTCGAAATAAAACTTTTAATTAAAAATACAATTTTCGATTTTAAGTAAAATGTGTTATTTTTTTCAGTATCTGAGGATTTTGCTTATCCAACGCAGCTACTTCGCTACGATTTTTTTTTTAACTATGAAATCAAACCAATTTTATTACACATTTAAAATGCTTTTAGTCGGAGCTAGATTATGAAATACGTTGATCTAGCCTTTAAAAATAGTATGCACCACAGCTTATATTATTTTAGTACACAACAACTATCATTCTATCTAATAGAAAATATTATAAACGCGACATAGCTCTCTGGAGCAAGCTAGCTAGATAGCTACAATATACATTATATTTTATAAATGGTAGTGTTCACACATTACCACACTGTACTATCATTCATTCGCTATCATTGTATTTATTATTTTACACAAATAAACCGTACAATGTTCATTCAGTCAGTCTGTCTCATTCTAACTATTCATGACGGTGCTTTGTTTTACTTCTTTATTGCGTTTTCATTCTTGTTATTTTGAACTACATGTACCAGGTATATCAAGTATATTTGGAATGAAGCTAAAGCATAAATACAATTTAGGTGTTTTCTTTAATTAACAAATAAAATTGAAAAAAATTGAAAAACTGCTGAGAATTTTTTCGAGTACGGAACCCTAAACTCACACTTGAAACGTATCTAGGAACACTCTCCATTAAATTATCTTTTTTCTTAGAGCATTGTCCAAAATTGCCTATTTTTTAGTTTTTCGGGGTACGGAACCCTGAACTCGCAGCCTCTGAAATTGAGGAGCTTATAAATGAAATTATCAGTGGCAAGGTGTTAAAACACATATATGGTATCGCAATGGGCTCTATAGCCTAAATGTGTCCTACGTGGACAGCCAATATAACCTAACTTAACCTAAATACAAAACTGCCTTTCTTGACATACCTTAGAATATACCCAAGTGGGTGATCAAATAAAAGAGCATGACTTGTACATTACAAAACTGTAACCCCCGATGCAACGGTATATGGTGATAGGGGTGAAAGGGCGAATGAACGGTCGATTATTTTCAAATATACCCATGTCTGCTATTAAATAAAAGAGTATGATGTGTACATTAAAAAACTGCAAGTTAAATAAAAATCAGTGCAGCCGTTTAAAAGTGAACTTATTTATCGGGGTTTTATTTGTCAAATTTCATAAAACTTTCTAGATACTTTTCATATATTTCCATACAACCATAATGTCTCACAGCGAAGCGTGGCAGGTTGCAGCTAGTAATTAGAATAAAAAACGTGTTTGAGTCAAAATTAACTATTAAATAGATGCGAAGCAGAAACAAGGCAGCTTAGCTTACATTGACATCACTGCCATTATTTTTTATTTTTAACCGACTTCAAACAAAGAAAGAGGAGGTTATCATTTCGACTGTATTTTTTTTATGTATGTTACCTCAAAACTTTCGACTGGGTGAACCGATTTTGACCATTCTTTATATATTTGAAAGCTGATGCTTCCCGTGTGGTCCCATTTTATTTTGGTCCAGTTCTGACTACACCATCCATCAGAAAACCACAAAAGTATTAAATTTGCCAACCGATTGCGATGCTTCTTTCTTTAAAACTTCCTAGCTGTCATTATTTATATTTTCGATAGTATTTACTAGGCTCATTTAGGCGAGAAAATTTGTTTGGTATTCTATCCTTCATTTGCTTCTCAATCACCGTATACCTTTAGACTGTTTATATTTGATATACCTTGTAGTAAGGTACATATCATGTATCTATCTGCAACGTTAATACACCATGTTTTCAATATATTTCAATATATTTTCGTAATTGTAATCATCAACCATTATTGGCCATGGGTCATTTTATTTCAAATGATATTTAATTTAATGAGTATAATAAAAAAATACTATTTGCGAGAATTTAAATTAAAAAATTTAAACATCTAAAAATATTGTTATAAAAGCTCTGTTAATCAAGAAAATAATATCATTGACAGCTATTAATCGTTGAACAAATTCTTAGAAAACACTTCAAACGTTATATTATGTATACAGTCACTCAAAAAACGTACCACCATCTATAAAGGTTGAAGAAATTATTTTTTCGACAAATCTCGAAACTCAACCCCCGCTCCTCCCGAATGGTTGATTTTAATATTTAGTTCAATTTTTTTTTAAAAGAATGTGTTTTTTTTCGATTTAAAAAAAAAAAATAAAATTAATTTTTGTTTGAAAATTATTATTAAGATGGTCTCTGATTGTCAAAAGGACTAGATAGTGGTACGACTGGTTTGAATGACCCAATATAAATAGTTTTTACTCTTCGTTGTTTTATTAAATGGATAGATATCTAAACTGCACTTTGTAACCCGAAGAGCAACTTTGTGGTTGGCATGTTTTGTTTTCCACTGTAGGTACAATGTCTCTCCTTCGTTGTTGTAGACATATATTTCCCGAGATATCAATGGTCGGATGACTACTATATAACTACTAAACGAAATAATGTGGGTTTTCTACTTGTTACGAATATATCTGTCTAGTGTCTACACACACATAAACTGCTTCATTTTATGTAGACACGAATTTGAATCAAAGTCCGAATTTATTTTACGAAATTTTGAGTATTCGCACTTTGACAAACACTTATTTTTACTAATATTCGAAGTCATGTTAATTTGGGAAGTAAAACCCTTTTACACACAAAACAATTTACGATATCAACAAGCACAATTTATTTCATTCAAAAGTAATTTTTAATTATTGGAAATCTATTTTTTGTCCAAGAAATCGAATAAGTAATATGATATGCATTGATTATTAGATTTCTTGTAAAAATTCGAAACTACTTTTCAAGGGTCATGAATCTCATGTAAGGGTCTCAATGTAACAAGACTTCGAAAGAGAGAGAGGGGGGTACATTTGGTTAAATGGTTCGTGAAAAATTTACTTCCTGGATAATAATGGCCTAGAAAACTTTTAGTTCAGATTCGGATTCAGTACGTCTGTCAAAGAGGAAAGCCATATTTCTTTGCAAAAAAAAATATTGAAATTTTGTTGTTCAGTGTTATTTTTTAAACGTTATGCGAATTCAGGTCTTTTGAAACAATAATATATTAAATTACATAGATGTAGATAATGCATTATTTCATGAACGTATGGTAGATTATTTCTTGAGTTCTTAAACATTCATTTCTATAGAAATACGATGCAGAAAACTTTTGAAGATGAGAGAACAATTGTTAATACAAATCTGATAAAACGTGCATAATATATATTATTTATTATTTATATTACATAAAATAGTACACCGCTTTTAACTAGTACCCTCATTTTTGCAAAAGTTTGATAAATCGAAGTTGATGTAATCAAATCAGGAAAAAAAATTTCAAATTTCGAAGTAAGAATTTCATACGAGTACGAATCCAAAAAATAAAAAAAATTAATACGAGAAAAAGTTTCAAGAAACTTTCTTCGAAACTAAAAGAAGTACAAAGTTGGAAATTAGTACACAGATTCAAACTGTCTATCCATAACCCTGCTTCAAATGAAAAGCATAAATGGGGTAAGAAGAATGAAAATCAAATCAGGTTGTAATGAAATAAAGCCCATCTATATACTACCCAAAAACCAAAAGAAACCTTCCGAAACTATAAAAGATAGAAGGTTTAAAATTGTGACGTATCTTCCAGTTGTTGGATTGTTATGCCCGATTTCTTATTAGCACCACAAAGTAAACTTAAGGATTATTTTGTACTTTATTGTAATACCTAAATGGATGATGATTTTATTTGTTTCTAGAGAGAGACTTTTGCGAAACTATAACAAAAAAAGTTCAGAATTTAGAGATCATAACAAATAAGTCTATAGATTGCCACTCATACCATCCTCTCCAATTGAATAAAAGAATTTTAAACATTAAAATTTGATGAGGAACACGTATGGAAAACAGAAAATTTTTTACTATAAAAGAATAGAATATCAAATTATAGTATCTATTCTCAAAACTGTATGTAATTAATCTGCAGTTACCTGGATTATAATATTTAATCTCTGTTTAGTTTTCTAGGAATAAAGTTCAATTAAAGTATATATTTTATTATGAGTTTTCTAGGAATTAAATTCAATTCAATCGTCAAAATTCGTGAAATTATCTATGTTTATTAGTATTTATTATTTAAGTATGTTTTTCCAGTAAGCTCATTCAAATTAATAAAAATATTATAAATAAAGGCAAACAATTTTCACTATAATGTTAAGCGTTTACTAATGCTTTTTACCATGAAAGTAACAACTTAAGCCCCGATTTATTTACATAAAAAGTTGTGGTTTGAAAATGCTTCAATCTATAGGATTTTGTTATGAAATACATGAGATACTTCTAAATTTTTTTCTACTTTGAAAGATTAATTAAACTGCGTACAATATAAATATGTGGAGAAATTTTTATTTTGGTTACTTACATGTCTTCCATCCCCAAGCAACTTCTCTCATTCCCAAGCATGTCAGTAATTTTAGATATATTTAGACATATAGATTTAAATCTAGAAAAAGCGTTACACTTCCTCTCCAAAGCCATTGAAAATTTTTAACTCAATTCTAAAAATATATTCATTCATATTTGATTGAGTCTGCGGACACACATGACGAAATCGTAAAAAATTCAAAATATTGATTTGGTGTTAAATATAACAAAATTGTAAACATTTACCTATGGAGTGCCTTTTAAAAGTGTTATAATGAAACTGGATAGGGCTATGTAACTAGCAAACGCTTTTATTGTGAAAAAAGGAAAAAGCAACAGTTGAACATAACGACTTTTACCATTTTCCTTTTCGCACAAAGTATTACATATTTTAAGACACTTTTGCACATTTTTTAATTTTTACTAACACATCCGCACTGTTCATATTAAGGGTCATAGAAAAATATCAAAATCGACAAACTCTATTACACTAAAATGGCCACAACCTAAACATATGTTCTGTATTACAAATCCTAACTATGAACCTTAAGCAAGTTGCAGTTAAGGATAATTAAATAGTCCACCGGAACTAATATAAAAATGGAATTAGGTAAATCGATACATTTTATTCGCTTTTGTCTCCGCTATCTCATTTATTGGGCTTCAAAGTCGTTTAATAATGATTCCTTCTCAAGAAATTGAGAGGTCACACTTTTTACTAGGATTATTAAAGTTTAGATGGCATGAAAAATTCTAAACACGTCGAGCTCGTAATTGACAAATGTATCAATATTTTAATCCAAAATTTTTCTACCAAACCCGTAAATAAGGAAAATTGCATTTGCTTATAAAAATTGTATATTGTATTAACAATTGATACCACTTCTGGACATTTCTCCTTAAAAGTAAAGTAAAAAAACATAGCCTAGATAGGCGTAAAAGGGTACACCAAATATACAGTGTTCCGATTTTTGCTGTAATTAATTGATTTTTTTCGTTGGTTCGGTATTGATCCCATTACTTTTTTCATAGAAAACGCGTCCTAGCTTTTAAGCTGGATACATTAGTACAATTAAATAATGGATATACATTCATTTTTATCAAATTTTCTTTTTTTCTGAGAAGAAGATACCGTGGACTAAACGGCTTGTTTCCCTTTTTCTTCACTTCAATACTTGAAGAATTCTCATCTTGAATTTCTCTGTACAGCTATATCCATAATAAAAACATTTGAAAGAAAAATAATGTAGGACAAATCGATTTCAAAAGTCATTTCCCACACTCGTTTTTTGTTGTTTTTTCTCGAAATTGAACTTTAAAGTTAAATATCATCTTAAATCGAATAGAAAAACATATGTGTGACGTCTGAAATGTATAGTTTTATTTAGATTCTATATTGTGGTGATGTGGAACACAAAGTACAACAATAAATAAACAAAAGAAAATAAACAAAAGGAACAAGAACAAGAAAAAGATACGATGATGACACTCATATGTACAATTCACGTATCTCTATTGAACAAAAATACATACAAATGTTGTAAAGAGGAAATATTCTGACGAGAAGTTAGCACAAAAGTAAAGATACAAACTCTGCACGATACTAAATAGTACCGTAGAATTATAAAAGTATAAGATCGAAATTAGATAAGTTTTTATAGGCGTGTTTAAAATAAATAAAATTCCAAACAAATATGTCTCATCTGACTATCAGACTATAATAGCCTCTTAGACTATAAGAAAAGCTATTTCACGAATGAACTACCTTAAGGCGGCTAAATATTTGGATAATTATTTCCTTCTTAGTAACTTAGGTGAAGACGAAATACATTGCGAAAACAACGGAATTTCAGCCCTACAATAAATTGAATTTAAATATAAATGATTTAATTACAAAACTAAGTAAATTTTAGTAAAATTACAGCCTACTAAAAGTATTTGAATAATTATTTTTACTGATT
Organism: Chrysoperla carnea; assembly: GCF_905475395.1. NCBI lineage: Eukaryota > Metazoa > Arthropoda > Insecta > Neuroptera > Chrysopidae > Chrysoperla > Chrysoperla carnea. The sequence continues at coordinate 44,063,976 of NC_058339.1, forward strand.
AGTAAAATATTTGGTGCCGTATTAACAATACAATTATCCTATATATTGTAAATGTGAAGGTAAGGTTGTTTGTTTGTAATGCTTCCACGCAAAAACTACTGAATGGATTTGATGGAAACTCTATAGTAATATAGCTCATGCATCACTTTAACTCATGAGTTATAATTTATAAAGATATATTTTAAAAAAAGTTATTTAACGAATTAATTAAATTTAGTCTCAAATTTTACAAGAGAGGTGAAAGCTATAACACGGTGGGCGGATATCAAACCCACCGAAGTGAGCGGGTATCAAGCTAGTATATTATAAATTTTAAAGTGTGTTTGAATTTCCAGTGGTGCTTTCACACAAAAATTAACCTACCCCCCCCCCCACCACATCAATACCAAAATAAAAGATTAACATCTGTCCAACCAGAGCTATACATCAGAATAACCCATGAGTTACTTTTTTGACCTTTCACCTCGCCATTTATGAACATCATTGTAAAGCATAAATTAATGATTTCGAAATAAATTCAATTTATGCCTATCTGTCCAGTCAGGATTTGGAGATATATTCAATGGATTATGAATTTCTACATTTAAAAAAATTGAATCTGTACATTTATTTTTACTGGGTAAAACAATCCCTATCCTTATTTCGAGTGTTTAGAGGAACCACTCAACCCCGTACGGTAGTTGTATCACATATTTGATCTCGCGATGAGGTTGAGGCAACCTCTTATCGGTTGATCGGTTTCAGTGTAAGAAATACTCTTGCTAGTGCATTCTGATTAATAACTCTAAAGAAATATATCCATAGATTGGCTCTACTGCTGATTCTGTCGGATATGTAGAGAAATTTATATCTCTAGCTACGTTGAAACCTACATAGAGCTGCGTACAGGCGAGCACGAAAGTACATCTAGAGCAATAAGTTTGATAGTGATAACGCGCAAAAGTAGTCTTCAAATTTATCTAGATCAACAAGAGCTCAAGTATCTTTATAAAATAGAACTTTAATAATTTTCTGCTAGCTTTATAGATGTGCCAACAATGTATAATAGGAGACACAGCCATTGTATGAGAAAAGCCACGACACTCGTGAATCCATCAACATACAATATTCAACAATCATAATAATTCAACAATCATAAAAACAGCCATGCCGCTCGTTGCTCAGTACTCGTTGCTCAGTACTCACAATATTCATGAGTATATAGTTAGAAATGTGTATTATTATTTCGTATATACCAAACCTACGTACATATTTGAAAAAGATGGTAAAAGTAGCTACCATGACTGGCACGTGTTCAAGTGAATATTTCATAAAATTGTACATATTTTCTTTAAGGTGTTTTAATTTTTGATATATACATAGGGCATATGGAGGCAGAATGAGTAATGACACAGTCTCTCATTTTTAATTTTTCTGAGAGAAAGTTATTGTTTTCACTCCGAAGAACGTAATGAAAAATTTTCTTATAGCTTGTTATAATGTGCAAATAATTTTCGGTCTGAAAACCCAGGTCTTTGTCGACTGCACTTAAATACAATGTTTGAAAAATGTGAATTTATTGTTAAATATGAATTCTGATTGGCTCACAGCCTCAACTGTTTAAAAATTAAATTATGAATGTAAAAAAAATTTTGATTTTAACATAATTTTGTTTTTTTTTTAGAATTTCTTTTATAGTAACCATATTCTTAAAGTATGTGATTTAAATCTCAGAGCCCCATTTTAAAATATGCCAGAACCCAAAAAAGGCGTGTGTGTCTGTGGCATCGTAGCGCCTAAACGGATGAATCGATTTTGATTTTGTTTGTTTCGTTTGAAAATTGATTTAATGGGCAGTGTTCTAAGCTATTCTTTCAAGTGCGAATTAAGGGTTCCGTACCCGAAAAATTTATCGGGGGTTTTTTAAATTTCGTAAATTTCATTTGTGAATGATTGTTACAATTTATTTAAACAGAAAATTATAAGTTTCACCCTCAAAGATCATATCCACCATGGCTTATATTTTTTTTGGTACATTTTAACCGTAATATGGTTATCTCAAACGTTATAGTATGCTAACAGTACGATATATGAACAAAAAAACAGTAAAAGTTATACTTCGTTTGAGACTTCTTCAGAATCATTTTAATATTTTATTTATCTTGGTTGGATATTTTAAGAAAGATAATCATTTATTCTGTAGACAAAAATGTAACATATCAAAATTTATTCTTTCAGATCGTATCAAATATACTTCAAAACGAAATACATTTCGTCACGAATGGATGCCTATTTTAAACAGTTAATTTTTTTACTATAAATCTATACACAGTGTGCAGCTTTTAAGATGAAGACACCCTCATATTTTCGTTATTTATAGGAATTTCAGTTTAAAATTTTCACAGTCATACAGTAATATTTAACATACATAACCGATTAACCGTACACACACCGATTTTCACGATAAAATTCGCATTTTTAATTTTTTCATTATTTTTGGTCCCAATCATAGTTATTAGATATATTAAATATTTGAATACATAACACTATTATCAATTTATTATTATCAATTTGTCCAGTTTTTACATTCCATACCACGCTCGTTATAAAAGTTTATTTTTTAATTTTATAACTTTAGTGCTACGGATTATAAAAACTAGACAAATTGGTAGTTTAATAGTGTAACGTAGTCAAATATAAACTTGTAACAATTTTGAGTGAAGAAATATTGAGAAAAAAATTTTTGAATAGTTTTTTTCGATATCTTTAAATTTTTCTGACGCTAGGCCAAATATAAAGAATCAGCCCTATTTCTCAATTTGTAGCAGGCTGAGTTAAAAGTTCTGATTTCGGTTAAATATTTTAAAAAATGTGACCCATCACCTTGTATGATTGTGCTTATGAAATCGATATTTCTATCTATAAAGAAAATATGAGGGCGTTCTCATCTTAAATAAAGACAGTGTCGATGAATATGAATATGAATTTTTTTTAATTAAACTCCTTTTTGCAATCATTATATACAATAAAGAAATTGTGTACAAAAATAAAATGAATGAGGTCGTTCAATTCGTATTCATTAAAAAAAATTATAATTTACTCATTATATAATACATTCGTAATTTATAACTATGGACGCAAATATGAATGTGAATTTTTTTGACGACAGAGAGAAAGCAACTTATATATTATTCACAAAAAGATTTCTTTTGATTTGTTCACAGTTTGGACAAGATTCGCAATGAAACTTTCATATTGCATGGGGTCTGATATCGTGGATAGCTGTGAATTCCGTTCCTAGATGTATATGGATATCGTGGCTGTGTAAATAGTACATGGAGTCCATGGGAACGACTTGCATGTAAAAGTGCAGTTATGGGTACCTTAAGTAGCAAGGGACGTGCTTAAACCAGTTGTTTCGTTATTATTTAAAATATTGGCTGTAAATATATTTGGAAATCAAGATTGGGAATTGATTTTGTCGTAAAAATAAAAAAGTTTTCAATGCATTCATCTAGTGTTGTTTTATTGTAATGAACCAACGTGAAGTCAAACGTTACAGCATTATAAAAAAAATTTAAATAAATTTACTTTTTAAGGGCAAGATTTTAGTGTCCTAAAAAGTAGAAAATAAATTATTTTACGAATCACTCGTACATGACTATTCGTAAAAGCTTGAGGTACTCAAGATAAAATATCAACAATGATTCTGAGATACCTAATGTTTGTATGTAACTGTATTTATTCCAGTGGAATTTTTCTCAATTTTTATATTGAGTGCCTGAAGCTTATACAAATATTAATGAATGAGTGACTCCTGAAAAAAATTATTTTCTACACTTTAGTACAATAATAGCTTGCCCTTAAAAAGTATTTTTTATTTAAAATGGTGGAAGCGATGGAGAAAATCAGGATGCCACTTACTTTGCCATACATTATCATCCAAACTTATCGTATATATAAAATTTCAGCTTAATCAGCTGAGGATAGCTGCTGATAACTGTAAAATTGAGCTATAAGATTCCACTCGGACATGTATTCATAGATACATACATAAATACATACCTATATATATATACATTGTAAGTTAAATAAAAAAAAATAAAAACATCTCTAGGTAATCCAATACTGCGCCTCTTTTTTTATAAACTCAATTTGATGAAAGATTTTTTATTTTATAATAACTTTCCTTCTGGACTACAAGTATAAATAATAAGGACTTTGTACTAGAATAAGGTAGAGAATATTATATGATTATAAGTTAAATATAATATTAATTAAGATAATATTTATTTGTTTCAACTAAAACAGTACAATGATTCTTGAGGTAAGTATACAATGAAACATAACGTATCCTTCGTAAAGGATATTTTAAGTTATATGCAAGCAACAATGTATACAGAATGTTCGATTTACATCTAGGCATATAAATATCACGAGTATGTCAGAATACAAGAGTTAAGCAATGTATCTAGGTGAGAGGTATTATATACATGTGTTTCGATATGCGTTGAGATAGTTGTAATACGCTTGGAGAGTGGGGGTTACATAGTTGAATAAATGAACTACAACAAATAAGGTAGGTACGATACAAGTCATTGCAATTTCATATAACACCTATAATACGTCTTACTTATATGCATTGCTTAAGGCATGTACTCGTGATATTTATATGCCTAGATGTAAATCGAACATTCTGTATAGTTGGTAGGTACCTTATATTCAAATGTCCACAATGCAAATGTTACATTATAAACATAAAATATACAATGATAGAGTAGAATACCGTACTATAAGCATAATAAAACAATGTTTAGTTTATTTAGTAAATTGTTATTTGCTCTCTGGGACAAGTCGTATTTTCTTTGAAAATAATTCAAATATAATATAAATAATTACATAATAATGAGGAGAAGAATCGTAAAATTTTAATCTAATTTAATTTATTTGATTCAACTTAAAGTTACATTTTAAAAATAGTACTTTCAACTGTAAATCCATATTTTTTAGTTCATTTTTCAACAAAAACGTATTTAAAAAAAATTATATTTTTATCTAAGAAATCCTTAATTAAATTAAGTTGTTTATGTGTTGGAAATAAAAAAGACAACCTCAAGAAATAAAAAGGATCAGATCAACAAATTTCCAAAAGTAGGAGTGTCCGCGGATTTTATTTGCCACCGTCCCATAATATATGGTCAATAAAAATATCAAAGCTTTTTGAACATGTGTTTTGTCTTGGAAAAATCGTGTACTTGAAAAGTGTTCAAGTGTTTGCTAAATAATGTATCTGGTTAACATCAATTTGCATACTATCTCCTATAAGTTTCCACAGGAAAATTCGCAATTTCAAATATATTTACTTTTTTATTAGGAAGCTTATCTAGTGAAAATAAATTACTTCCTTTTCGATAAAAACCTAAAGTTTATAAGCAAAGAATTAGAATATCCTAGATAACGAAACTAATTTAAATAAATTTTTTCTATTGTTTGTAGTAAGTTAATAGTTTAGGTTAGGTAAGAGTGGCTGTCCTGGGGTGGGACACACATAGACCATAGAGTCGGTTGTGATACCGAAAAAGAGTTTGCCCATCCTCTTACACATATTTTCTTATAACAAGTAACTGCATATATAAGATATATATATATATTGAATTCTCATATACGTACATGTGGTATACATGAGCTCCAAGAGTATACCCTTAGGGAATTTAAAATAAAAGGTGAAAATACTAGAAAAGAATAAGTACTCTTATAAAATTCCGTATGTAAAATTCTAGTTACATCATAATACATCAAGTTGTACACACCATGTGGTTGTCATAGTGATGGTACTTATAAACTATTTGTATGAGAAGAAAACAAACCCTTATTATACACCCTAGAAAGACTAATTATTCATTAACTATGCACCCACAATTGACTCTTACTGCATAGTATAAGAACTTGTTATAACATAATATAAATCTCTAGGTACTTTTTTTTTAACTCAAATAAATATATTTATATTTTTTCATTTCATTTATTTCCAATCTAGAAAACTCCCTGTTTATTATATGTAGTAAAACTATTTTCAGTATAAAGAGATTTTTCGCGAGTGTCGAAAATCAAAAAGGGCCGCAGCCTTAATTATGTGAAGTGTTTGAGTCTTGAATAAATAAATTTTGATACTGACAGAAATAATGCACTTGGACAAAAAATGAATTGTAAATTTAAAATAACGCAAATAAATGATTAAACTTGGAAAATGATTAACAAAAACAAACACTAGGTACCTAATTATACCTAAATGTGGAAATTAGTATTAATACAATGTGTAGTTTAGCTAATAAAAGTTATATAACTTCTCGAAAAGCAAAAAGTATATCGGAAGGATTAAAAATTTTTTTTAAAGGAATAGGGAAGGAAAAGAGACGCTTTCAATTTCCAAAATTTCAATGAGAAAAGAATAACATAGTGGTGTAACGGCATGTCGAACATGACCCAAAATATAATTTTTCCCTTGCTGAGGTAAAAAAAATTCAAAAACTTTATGTATTATGGAAATTCAAAAAATTATAAGAAATGTTCTATCACATCAAAGTGACAAAAAAATCAAATTTTCAGTGTTATTATTCAGGTATTGTAAATAGGTATTTCTTGTGTGAGCGCACCGAGATCTACTGCCGAAGGTTTTAGCCGAGCCGACCGGCGAAGGCCTGTCCTAGAGATAGTAGTTAAATTTGTGTTTAGGGAGCAGGCTAAGCATAGTATAGATATTGATGAATTGGAGCTGGAGGTTAAAGGAAATTAATAATCGCTCATCAATAGTTACAATAAATAAATTGTAGGTGAAATGAAGTTCACCGGGAAGACCTTAACTGACCCGACAGACCTTATCCTGTCTAGAGGAATCAAGACAGGATAAGGTCTGTCGGGTCAGTTAGTATATAATATATTGAAAATGTATCCCCTGGTGGAAAAAATATTTGAAAAAAGAATAAGTCTTAATAAGTCTTAGGAAACTATGAAAAAGTCTTAGAAACTTTAAAAAACTATTAAGAACTCTGAATAACTCTGAATTAAACAAGTCCGAAAACGTTGAGAAATTCAAAGTTCCTAAGACTTTTTCAGAATTTCTTATTCTTTCTTCAAATATTTTTTCCACCAGGGTCCACTCGTATATGCTCATTTCAAAATTCAAATTGCTATGAGTTCGTCTCGGTGGCATTGTAGTCTAGATATCTTAATTTCTTCTCGCATATAATGGAATGAATATGCGATAAACATATTACCTAAATTCTCACAATGTATTTTGTTTCAATTCATTATTTTTGGAACCAATTCAACTAAATTTAAAGTATTTAGTTTCCTTGAATTGATGTGGTATAAATATTTACATATATACCCATTTTGCATAATAATATGTTTTGGATGGATAGCTCAGGGGTGTAGTAAGGCAAGCACATCATATATACACATATAAACATATATTGTGTGCAATTGCTGTTTGATTCTCCAATGACCATATGGATCTTTGGATATATATAATGGATAGTAAAGTTGTATTGAATTATATACACATATATGAACATGTACACATGATGCAAGTATAAAAACAAAATGTCCTAAGAAATATATATATTAGATTTCGGCAGACATTAATTTGAATTGATATAACACTCAAAAATCGAAAAAAACGATCATTAATGTGTTACTTTTGCACATAAATATTCAATTGCTATTTTATTGAAATATGCCAAACAATAGCGTTCGATAAAAAAAATATCCTACAACTTTTTTTAGTTATATTTAAATGTTCGTCTGCGTTTAGGGTTTAAATATTGTTGTTTCAATGAAAATAAAATAACATTTTAATTTCAAAGTCCTTTTTATTTGCTGTTACATGTTACATGTATTATAAGATGTATCGAATTCTGAATTCACTTTCAAACTGTAGTGGATACTACCATCTTTATACCATTTATATATGAAGTATATCAAGGTATAACAGGTTTAGTCCCAAGTTTGCAATGCTTAAAAATGGTATTCGTGGTGGTAAAATCACCTTATTAGTCCATTTCGGTTGTCTGTCTGAAGGTCTGTGTTCATGATAAGTCAAAAACGAAAAGAGATATCAAGTTGAAATTTTTATAGCGTGCTTAGGATATAAAAAGTGAGGTCGAGTTTATCAATGAGAAACATAGATCAATTGGGTTGGAGCTTCTTATGGTTTTATTGACACAATTTCAAATAGAACATTTAACTGTTTGATACATTCTGTATAACCAACTGAAATATCAGCATCAAACACTATAGAACTTTAAACTATATATGAACTTACTTACTACCCGTAGCATATTGCCTAGCAGTCAATAATACGAATCAACTCATTCACAACGTATAGAGAGTCGCTCTATTTATCTACAAGCGTTTGCATTATACACGATAAAACAACAAATGAATTATTGACAATAGGGAAATGTTATGTGTCTACCATATATGTGTTAGTTTGTTACACAGAATATACCGGGGTGTCTATCAGATAATGTAACGTACGTTAATTTTGTTAATAATCAAAACACAAATTTCGATTTCAGGGAGTTGCAAACATCAAATAATGATTGTGGGTTTCTCAAAACTGAGCCTTACTTTTTATGGAAGAATACCAATTTTTGTATCCATAGTTAGGGACAGTTAGGTAGTGGAATCTTAAGTAGAAGTTCTAAATGTCTACATTGACAGTAGTTATGACAGAAAGAAACATTTTACATACCAGAGAAAGATAAAATAGTCAGAGTGCCCACCTGCATACATTGTCAATGATAATTGCATCTCTAGAAATTGTTGTTTTATATGGCTTTATTATCGTTTACTGACGAACATATGCTGGGATACTCGTTTTTTGTTAATTTTTTAGGTGTAATTTTTCAAGATTATTAGTAAATGAAAAATATTTTTATGCAATGTAACATCAAATAATCAAGGAAATAAAACAAACAAACAAAATTGTGGCTCAGGAATTGATTCCACGCTTGTAGATTTTTGTGGGAGCCCATGGAAAAAGTGTTTCTGAGTGTACTAAACAAAATCATATGCTTGTGAACTAATGCCTTTTCGATTTAGGTCCATAACGAACGATCCAAAATATTATTACATGCGGTTTTAAGACGAATTCAATTAGGTTAGGTTAGGTCATATTGGCTGTCCACGGAGGACAATTAGGCTAGAGAGCCCATTTTGATACCATATATGTGTTTCACCACCTTTCCGCTGGTAATTTCATTCATCAGCTCCTCAATTTCAGAGGCTGAGTGCACCTCCTTCATGCATATACCACGCATTACACTAGCCCATCACAACTTAAATTAATATTATTATTACTAATTAAATTAATTTTTTTGCGACGGCGGGAATCGACTCCGCTACCCTAAGCATACCGCGGATGGAATCCACCTGAGCTAATAGGGCGACTTCAATTACTGGAAGAACAATAATGACTTATGAGGCAGCGGAAGAGAGACATTTTGAACCAAATAATAATTAAATTTGTGTTAGAAATTCAAAAATTTTTTATTAATAAAACATTAAACGACTTTTCTAATGTTTTGTACAAAATTATATAAGGAAATTTGACCTTATATTGTTCAAAGAATATGCTATTAAGCTGTGTCCATCAAGTCAAGGGCATCCTGCATACCAAAAAGGTGAAGTTGACAAGGCTCAAAAAATGCTTAAAATTGTTCCAAAATATAATATCTTTCTAATATAATGACTTTCAAATTAAATGTTTGGCCGCAACCACAAAATAATCTTGATTTTTTTCATCAATTATAAGTTTTCAGCGAAAATCCGCATTTATTTCAAATGCTTATATCTCGAAAACGTTTATAAAAAATGATTCTATAGCACTTACTTGTTGTTACCTACACATAGTATATTTACTGTAACGTCCGTTGTTCCGTGTAGTATAGTAGTTGATGTCTACGTTTACTGTATTATTTTGTGTGTATGTTTACATAAATAACTAGTTAATTTACACATGTGCATTGTGTTTTAAATATTGTAAAACGTTCAACCAAGTTTTCAATTGAGCAGCGAATATATGTCATGCGGATGGTTTACGACATAAAAAAAAGAGCTATGGTGTACCCATATTTTTTAAAATTATGTATTTTAATTTTATTGAATTTTATTTTTTAATATGATCTTTTATTGACTTTATTGAGTTTTTGAATAGTTATTCAAATATCATGACAATCCAAACACAGTGTACAACAAATAGCAAATGATATTTAAGTGATGGTGTTAAAAATTTTAGTGCGTTAACAGATTTTTAGTAGCTAGACCTGTAACTAAAGTATTGTTACCTAATGCAACGTACATTAACTACAACTAAAACTAAGAATTATTAACCCGTAAATTCTTCGTGGTATACCTGAATACACCAGAGCGTTCTAATTTTTCATTAATATTTAAGATCCAGCTACTGCGGAGAAATTCACTAAGCTACAAGCGTCATGGGAATAGTCAATAATTTTAAAGTTATATATTAATAGATTTCTACATTAAAGATATAGTTATATTCGTCTCAAAAAACAAAGTGTCCTAACAGAGGTGTTTGAAAATAAAAAACAAAATGACGGGTTTTTGGGCCCCAACTGTAAAGCCGCTGCAATTTTTTCTTTCATTTCAGATATTATTTAACGCTGTCGGATTCTTGATTTTTTTAGTTACTTTTTTTTTAAATATGATTTTCAGGTCTTTCGAAGAATTCAAGGAGTGAATAAAGTTTATTATTCCTCTTGTTAATATACTATGTCTTATGTTGAACCTTAAATTAGCAATTAAAACTTTTTTTTTCAATTATTTCAAAAGTGACACAGTTAAGCGTCACATACTCGAATAATTTAACAAATAATCAAATTATATTAACTTTATTTGAAAATAATTGAAATCTGCATTTGTTTTTACTAAATTATACAGGGTGTTCTAAGATATATCAGCAGTAGCTCATAAAAGGTTGATAAAATAAAAATTTCTCAATATACTTCTAGCTAAGAAAACGTCGTTATCAAGCTACTGAGTGTGGAAAAATATAGATTTGGTCTTTTGTGTGACAATTTTCATAACGTTATCTATTAATTGATCAGGTAATTTGGACCACGCTGTGTAAACTACAAAATCCGATAGAAATATTGGAATAATTCCATTTGTATTTATTACCAAATTCAGCCATTCAAAAAAATTCAACTTTGTTTTTTTTTTTTTTTTAAATTTGCATGTCCATTTCTTGTTCATATACCTATTTCCGCGGACGGGGACTAAATCGACATTAAACAACTCAAAGTAACAGGTAAATAAAAATTTAATAAATTATTTATTTTTTACAAATTTGAAAAAATATCAATATGGTCAAACAATTTTCAACAAAGAAGCTCATCCAACAAACTATTTATAAAAATGTTATAAAAGTTAAAAATTTTGCGCACAATTTTGGTTCTGATGAAAAATCAAAATTATGACTCTAATATTCTAAAGAAACCGCTACGAAAATAATGAAGATTAGTTGTAGCCTATATATTAAGGTGAAAGAAAGTTCTTTAAAGCAATAAGTTTTACTAAATAAATATATATGAATGTACGTATACAGACCTTAATTTCAGCTTTTCGTGGTTTTTAGTTTCATTAAATCTCCAACATTATTTTTGTTTAAATTTTGTAAGGTAAATCCGAGTATTATACTTGTGGTTATTTCGAATTGTTTCCCTATAATTTCAAACATATTTAACAAATTCTATCTACGACTAACCCCAAAAGAAATTTTATATAAAAATATTTACCGAATAAATAATATTACTTATTGTTGTTGTTTACTTATAATTATGCATACGATATTTACATCATGGTCTGTTCGAATATTTTTGATGTAATATGCTACATACAGGCGTAAACTTAATATTGACAAATATCTTGTCTAGTAATCTTAATTAAAGAGAATTGAAAAAAATACACTCGAACCAGGACTCGAACCCAGACTTCTTGGATTCATGTCAAGCGCCCTACCAATAAGGCTATTCGAGTTCTAGACACGAATGCAATTTTTTCAACTCAATGAATTTTTTAATTTGTTTATCCACTTATTCGAGGGACTCGAACCTGGGTTCGCGTCCTGGTTCGAGTGTATTTTTTTTCAATTCTCTTTAATTAAGATTACTAGACAAGATATTTATCAATATTTAGTTTACGCCTGTATGTAGCATATTACATCAAAAATAATCGGATAGACCATGATATAAATATCGTATGCATAATTATAAGTAAACAAAAACAATAAGTAATAATAATAATAAATAAGTGGATAAACAAATTAAAAAATTCATTGAGTTGAAAAAATTGCATTCGGGTCTAGAACTCGAATAGCCTAATTGGTAGGGTACTTGACATGAATTCAAGAAGTCCGGGTTTGAGTCCTGGTTCGAGTGTATTTTTTTTTTTCAATTCTCTTTAATTAAGAATAAATAATAGTTAAATGACTTAATTAAAATGTATATCTGAGTAATGGTAGCCTAAAAGTAGCATAACCTGGTTATAATTAAAAATTATTTTTAAATGATGTCATTGATTTCAGGGCATAAAAGGCCTTCCTCCTGGTGTCTTCGTTGCAAAATTTTGGGCACAACTAAAAGCTCATTGAGCTATTTGAACTTAATAATTATTATCTTTTCCGTATTGAAATGAAAGTTAATATTCGCTTGTCTTTTGTTTTCATAGCATTTTACTTTTAGGGCAATAAAAAAAAAAGGTATCACAATCCCACCACGAATGATATGCAATCCTATTAGCTATGGCAAACATGGACAGAAAATTAAATGCACACTTTACCCTATTTATAATTCATAAACAAAGTACAAACACTATGGATAATGGGATATTTTCTCGTAACCAGTTCACATACTATTTTTCTATCCGAATACAATGTTAATGCCGCATTGCGCAGTCATACCTAATATAAATGTTGAAGCTGGTTTGTGTCCATGCTATTATATTATTATCTCCATATTTGGGTGGTAGGTAACGGAGCGATATACGAAACCATTGGAGTTGGTGATACAGTAAACATAGAGCAATACAGTATTATTTATACACATTGTATAGCATGGCCTGATTAAAAATGCATAAGAATTGTATATATGTATATAAAATTTTAATTTCAATGAATATTAACAAAACGAGATGAAACTCGTTGGTATCAACAAAACAATCCATGTTTTATGGAAATCAGACTAATCACCTGTTAATATGTGTATAATAGCTGTCAAAGAGATTTTATTGCTATCTAATTTTACTTAAATGTTGAACTTATTTTATCGATAGTTGATTCCAAGGAAGGCCTTTAAATATTTAGAGCTCATTTGGTAGTTGCGTCAGCTTTTGATGGTAATCTGGAAATGCCGAGAAGTATAGAAGATATTCATTTTTAAACTGTTATTTTAAAAATATAATTTCCTTCTTCTACAATTTTTAAAGCTCAAAATATACAAATTAAAGACATTTACTTGTTTTCCCTTAATGTAAATGGAAAATAAACCTTCCGCGTTCAACAACGAATTCAAAACTCAGCGCAAAATTTAATTCTTATTATTTGTTCTTTATGTTAATATCATTTATCAAAATTTGATACGTTGATGAAATAAAAAAGTTTTGTTTTCTTATTCTCTAATAATCCAAATAGCTATGATTTGGCTTCTATTGAAACAATTAAGTCATATACCTTGAAAAGTTTACTGTTTAGATCTGTTCAAGAAAAGTAAATCAACAACAGATTTTACGTAACCCAAGAAGGTTTAGAAACAAGAAGAAATTGTCAAACCTACACTATCTCTGATAAAAGAATAAAAATTTCCAGAACACTTATCCTTCTTTCTGATTATGGCAACTTAGTCCTTTAATGTTAGCTTTTCTAAAGATAATTTTATAACGTATTGGCTTGGAGTTCCTATATCACCTGTATGTTTAAAAATACATGTGTCTAACTACTAGCTCTTCAACTTCACAATTTTAAGTGTGCACGGAGAATCAAAACTGATTAAGATGGAAATGACTAACAACTCATTTTGAGATTACAAGAGTTTTACTCTAGATCATGGATTTTATCACAAGCTTTTATCAGAGATTGAATATCGCTGATAATTGTCGTATTAACACAGGTTAAAGCCTGAAACTGTGATTTAATTATATAAGATTAACTTCATTGTATGCTATAGATAATTCTGTTTTCTAATTATCATAAGTTTAAAGTCGCTACTTGTTGATTGTAATATCACCACATGTTAAAGTATGAAATTGTGAGGTAAAAGGTGCTTCAATGCTTTCGATAAATAAATTTGGATTTTGCGTGCAGTCTTTATGATTAATAAACAACTCTGATTTCGGACATACACGGAGTATTAACATGTGGATATTTATATGTGTATAACAGTACATACTCTTTTGAATACACAAAACCACATGACTCTTAAATTTGTTATAAAAATATTTTACTGGCGAAAGAATAACATTATTTTTATGCACGTGGTTTTTGAATAATTTTTTTATTACCACGTAATATACGGAGTACTCATAAGGGACTTATGCCGTAAGTCGATTCCAAGAAAATACTATCGCAAATAATAATTTTTATACCTTAGTTACTAATTATTTTATTTTGATTAGGTCCATACTTGATAAAAATCCATTATGAATGTAATATAAAACACAATGGGTCTTTGTCCAAAAGTTTTATTTATTGCTTCAAAGGACGTTCGTTATCGAGCCAAAATATCGTGTGAAATCAATTTTTGGATAACATCAATAACTACGAAATTACGAAGGATTAAATTGCCAAATAGAAAGAAATGAAAATAACACTTGGTGGCGCTATAACCTGCAATTGTCATAGAGACTACATATCAAAATTGTTTTGCAAAAATAAGTTATTAAAAATAAGATATTAGTTTTAATTATTATAACTTGCATTCAGATAAAATCAGATTTTATTTTTTATCTCTTTCTGAAATTAAATTAGTATTTAAAATCAAATTTGTGATCAAATCTAAGTGATTAACTTGTAAATGACGATATTAAAAAAAATTCCGAACTAAAACTGAATACATTTTAAATGTTTGAAATGTTTGACGATTTCATAGCTTTAGATAAAGTTTTGGCAACTCTTACATTACGTTCTAAGAATTATATTTGCCGAAAATATAATATTTGCGAGGCTATAATACATTATTGAACCCGATAATGTCTCTAAAATCTTAAAACACTTTTCTTTTCAGTTAATAACCATAAAATTTTAGTATATCACAAGATAATAATGTGCCAAATATGATTCCTGTGACATAAATGCGATAATATCTTATGATTGTAAGATGAGATTTGTTTTGCTTGAATCGTTTAATCCACATTATTTTTATGGTTTATAGTATATTGTTCATCACGCCAGTATCAACTCCAGTCCTTCTAACTAACTAGTGAGCAAGCGCTTACATAAAGCTCAACAATCTTGAACTGACTCTTCTGAACGGTATTAAATGAGAAAATGAGGATTTCAAAAGGTACAATCATAAACAACTACGCTTTACTCATTTTTTCGGCAACAGCTTTGACTAATTTTGTTATTAGAAACTATTCGAAAAACCACAGTTTAACTACCGGTTAACAAAATGACTGCCGGTAAGAAGCCACAGGATAAATAATCATTGTTTTGTAGATTATTTGAAAAAATAAATCACGCTAGAATAAGACAGTATGAAACCCAAATTTTCAAATTTTATATGATGTTCTTGTCTAAAAGCTAGTGCTATATTAATATAACAGTGACTACAAAAAACTGAGTAAATGTCTGTTATACATTGACTCTTACACGATTTCTTGTTACGTATAATTCAAAAGTAATTTAAATATCTTTTATTGTATTGTGTAAGATATGTTTGAAAATATATTTTTGCAATTGAGCTTTTTTATGGACATTTGTTTTCTATGATTAGACATATTCCATTTTTAACCCCTGAACTAAAAAAGGCTTTATAAATTTGACCGCTATGTCTGCATGTGGCATCGTAGCGCCTAAACGAATGAACCGATTTTATTTATTTATTATTTTGCTTTGTTTGAAAGGCAATTTAAGGTAGAGTGTTCTTAGCTTTGTGTCAAGTGCGATTTTAGGGTTCCGTACCCGGAAAAATAACAAATTGGTGGTGATCTTCAAAATCGGTTCAGATTTTAAAAGGTTTTAAAGAAAAACCTAATTTAAAGGAGAAGACTGTTAGTTTAAATTTATATTCCATTAAATATAAATTTTAACGATGTAAATTTTATTATGAAATCATCATATTATGAAATCCTAAAAGGATTTACGAATCAATCTGTATTTAAAGAGTTATATCATTATAAGAACCTACTAAAAGGATGTTTATGTTAAATTATTTAACTATGAACAGAGTACAAATTGTCCGTTGTTCTCTGCATGTACAAGTGAGTCCCATTCTTTTATAAAATTACTTACTGTTTAGTTAAATTTAATATGATATGATGCTTAAAATAACATCACTTTTAATAATATATAAAACGGTATATATTTAGTATTTATTCAACTATCAACAATATTGTGATCTTCATACGTCCTTATTATCTATATTATATTTACTTTTACATTTTAGATTCACTATTTTATTTTAAATTGATTATACTGTTTTAATTATAGTTGTCAAAAGTACTAGAATCAACTATTATTTTAAACTTGAATTATCCAAGTCGTATTGCATTCAAAATTTTCGTTTTCTGTTAGAAAAGTAAAGATGCCAGTTTATTTACTATTTTTAATAAGAAATTTGTAAAAATCAAGTGAAAAAAAACCATTGACTAAGTTAATTGATGAAATACCATGTATATACAGTGTTGATGACTCAAACCTTTGTTTTTTGACGTCATGTAAGTAAAGAATGCTATCCACTCGTAGATAGCTACACATTCATAACTGATATTCCTATATAATACATACTCTAAAATTTGCATTTAGTTTGCACCCCTTGGATAAGCAGTGATTTTTGCAAACAAAAAAAAATGTTTCAAACAAAAGTTGTTAATTTTTTTATAAGCAGCATTTTTCACATTTAAACTTTTTTTCTATCTGTAACGGTTTACAAGATGGATCCAACATACCCAAGACCCAATTGACCTGTGTAGCACGCTATAAAAATTTCAGCTTTATATCTCTTTTCGTTTTTTATTTATGACAGGCGACAGACAGACGACATACAGGCAGGCAGACAACCGAAAATGGACTGATTAGGTGATGTTTTGAATACCAAAATTTTGTTCATTAGCATCAATATTTTCAAGCGTTACAAACTTGGGACTAAACTTAGTATACCTTGGTATATTTCATATCCATGGTATAATCAATAATCACAATTCTTTTTTTTTAACTTACAGAAAATATTTTTTACTTTTTAGTTCACCTAGTTACAAAAGCGTGTTTTTTAATGTTTTCAAACTATTATTTATTTAACGACTCGTACCAAAAAAATCTAAGTTCCTGTATTTTCAAAAACACAAAGTTCCATAGTAACAATAAATGTTACAAAAGTAAATGAAGTTGTTTACAATACATACTAATTTAAGATAGTTGTTAAAATTATAAGTACAAATAGTTACACGCATGTGTATCAAACACGGTTACCAAGGGACTCTTCCGGACTTTTCTAAAGGTTTATACGAAATGGGATTATGAACACCAAAAAGTTCATAAATATTCGTTAGGTTTTATTATTATATCGTAACAAATATATATGAATGTGTGTATTGTAATATAAAGACTCCAATGTTGTGTAGTATAATATTTTGAGATACTGTTGCGTATAGGACAATAAATCAGAATTTGTTTTAATTCCTCACGAGTAACGTTATTTACTTATGTTAACGTTTATAGGTAACATCATTCACATAATACCCGTACTGTTATGTGATATACACTTTGATACGGTTAAAGTGAACATTCACCATCTATGACACACTTTAACTTCATGAGAGAAAAATTATTTTTGACTACATCATATAAAGCGTAAATTAATGGACCTAATTATTCGTTAATTATCGTTTTTAATTTTTACTCGAATCATTTCAGAAAAAATAAATCTTATAACGAGCAAAGTTATGGGATATAAAGTCTGATTTATTTTGAGACTATTTTTCAGTAAGTTTAATATTTACAAAAAAATATATGCTCTGATAATAAATTATGGTAAACTATATTTTCTAAAACTTTTAAGTTTACCTAATTTTAGTAAAAAATTTGAAAATTTTAATACGATAACAATCAAGGTAATTAACGAAGCTTTAATCGTTAACGGTGCGACATAACGGTAAACGACAAAGGGATTTTATTAATAAAATATCGTACGTAAGGTATTTATAGTTTCTCTATAATTCGACGAATTGATTCCAATATATAATTTTGACGATTAATACTGTGTCATACAAATGAATTTAAAAGACACCTTTTAAAATAAGTCTATGATAAAACACCATGAGAGTCTTTTTAGACGAGAAGAGTTTCTACAAGTGATCGGGACTTCTTAGGTCGAAAGAAGATGAATGCCTGCCATATGTATACAAGTGGATCAAAAGAAGAGCAAGAGCTTTGAAGTTCGAAATAAAATTCGGAAACCTTCAAGGTTTTATAAATCTTAGCTTGATTGAGGGTCAATTAATTTGGTTTGGAATATAATATTGTGTCAGTTACTTCAAATGCACGATTAGATGCCCCAGAGAACTAAAAAATTTTTGACAGAGAACGCAGAACATCAGAAAAAGTTCTTTTTGATGTCTACTAAGTTATTTCATACTTTGTTATATACAAATAAAATTTACAAAATTTAAAAAACCCTTGAAAATTTTTCGGGTACAGAATCTTAAATTTGCACTTGAGACACATCTGAGAACACTCTCCGTTAAATTTTCAAACGAACAGACAGACAGACACACACACATATCGGTCAAACTTATAACACTCATTTTTTTAGTTCGGGGGTTAAAAATCCTGGATTCATCTTTAAAGTAGTTTTATCAATTCCTTAGGCTTTTCATACCCTAATTATGAGATAATAGATTTCTTTCCGACTTTCAGAGCCTGTCAATCTTTCGTACAAACTTGAAACTTTGTCCGTTTGAAATTTGAAGAAGTCAAATTTTGAACTTAAAAAGTAACTGTTCACATCTTTCAATATCAGTTATCCTCGGTATTGTTGGACTACCTCAGAAATACTTCCACACAAATTGTGACAAATTAGTTAAAGAAACGTACGGTAGTTCCATATCTATTAAGAATTAATTGAAACATGCACACTGTGACTGAATGAACGACAAACACGATCGTTCAAGATACATTACGAGCCTTAATTTACTTGGTTATTGTCACCAGGAGAGAAATTTTCTTGCATATTGAAAAATTTAGTATTAATACTATACAGATTGTATTTACCTGCTTCGTTGCAAAATAAAATGATATAATAAACAATAAATTCTTAATCAATTTATTGGTTTTATCGTAGATCGTATATGGTTTCATTTAGTATATAACATTTTATTTTCATAAAAACATTACTTTTTAGATTACTTTTTCTTGCTGAAAGCATTTTAGCTATATAAGGAATGCATAATGCTTTTAAAACATTGGTTTAAAAACAAAACATTTTGACGCTCTTAAAGTCAAGAATTTTATATCCTATCAAAAGAGATATCCTATCAAAACCATTCTTCAAGCATATTTCAATTGAAGTACTTTTTTCAACACGGTTGACATGATATTTCGAGTTCTCTCAGACCTTCTTTATCTTTATTAGACTAACCGTCTTTTGTGCCTATTAAATTTCGTTTTTACTATTAACAAAATTTTAATTTTATTTTTTTAAACAGCCATCCACAGAATGGCTAGTGTAAGAGTGGTGTTAATCAGGCTGCATCTATTTTTTGCACCCCCGTTATCAGGCTGCACCTTTTTTAATATATCAATATGTATCTGATATTAGATGGTATGTAATGGTATATACGATATATTAGGTATTTTCACATTTCAGATGGCAATTATTTTAACGGGAATTTCCTTGAAATATCTAATGAATAAGAATCTTGTGGTTGTAAAATCACATATTGGTTAATTAATTTTATATTAAAACATTATTCACGGTGTGTTGTTGTAATAGATATAATTTTAATAGATATTAAGTGTTTGTTATATTTATTTCTGGTATGAGAGCTGTCAATTTTTTTTTAAACTTAAGTAATGATGAAACTAAGTACCCTGCAATATTAGCTAGGAAAATCTCTTTCTGTGAAACTTTTTCCAACCCACCCTAAAATGTTCTTTGGATCATTCTGATCAACTAGCTCGAAAATATTCGTTACAAGTTTTGTAGCCATGGGTTTTTTTGGATCTGAACGATTTGAAGAACATTTTGGGGGCGGTTTGAAAAAGTTTCATTACTAGCAAAACTAGCACAATTCGTTGCTTTGATCGCCCGTAGCTCGGACACTACTCGTTAAAAAGTCTTATGACAATGGGGTTTTTGGTCAGAACATTTCTAAAGAACATTTTGGGGGTAGTTTTGAAAAAGTTTCACAGAAAGCCATTTTCCTAGTCATATACTAAAACTATAATTTATTCGATGCTTTGATCATCCGTAGACCGGAGACTACTTGTTAAAAATTTATGTGGCCGTGAGATCTTTTCATCATAATGATCCAAAGAACATTTTAGGGCGGGTTAGAAAAAGTTTCACTGAAAGCCATTTTCTTTTCTAATATTGAGGAATCCTTTCTGTTGGCAAATTAAAATTAAATTTTTAATTATACAACAAAATGAAAACAAAATTAAACACTCACTAAATTGATTTGAATATTATTTTTAATTTTTAGATCAATATATTATTACGCTACATGGAGTTGCGTAAACGCAATAAGTTAACCGTTCTAAGGTGCGATAGGAACACCTCATCCCTTCTTAATTTTTATTAAGAAACAAAAAACCCAAAATCTAGCCGTCTTATAATAAACTTTTTGTTGACATTACATAGCTCGTTATCGAGATAACAACATTCCTACAATTGAATAAACAAGCAAAAACTGTAATTTTATTCGTACAGGTAAATGAACGTTGCACTTTAAGAGTCAAATTTAGAATGAGATAATTCACATACTTTTAAAGTATCGTCACAGTTTTTTCATTTAACTCCCTTGCTTGCTAGATTAAAACAACATCACAAAATAGCACAACACTCACATGCGCAATAATTTATAATTACATATATGAACAAAACAAGTGAAAACAAACAATTGACTGAGTTAATTGTTGAAATACCATGCATAGACAGTGTTGATTACTCTGTCACATTACACATACATAGCTGATATCAGCATATATAATACATACTATACAATTTACGCATAATTAGCGCTCTAACGGGTAAACTGTGATGTACGAAATAATGAACGATACGAAAAAATGTTTCAAACAAAAGTTGGTTATTTTTTATAAGGAATATTTTTTACATTTAAACTTATGTTCTATCTCTATCGGTTTACAAGACCAATTTGACCTATGTTGCTAATTTACAAACTCGACCTCATTTTTTACGTCCTGAGTACGCTGTAAAAATTTCAGATTGATATCTTTTTTCGTTTTGAGTTATCGTTGATGTTATCGTTGACAGACAGACGGACAGACGGATATACGGGCAGGTGATCAGACAACCGAAAATGGACTAATTAGGAGATTAAACACCAATACCAAAATTTTTGTTCATAACATCAATATTTTTAAGCGTTACAAACTTGGGACTAAACTTAGTATACCTTGCATATTACATATATGCATGGTATAAAAATGAATAAGCATAAAAACAAATACAATTGTTTAACACAAAATAAACAATAACAAAAAAAAAAAAAAAATTATTATAAAAATTCATATAATTTATAAAAATAAAACCGTGGTCGTACACAATATTGTGTAGTATGAATGTATTTTAAATGTTAAATATGTCTGTCTGTTTGCATATAACGCCAGTGTCTATAACATTGGACTGCTGGTTGTCTCGTTGTCTCATAGTTATTTATGTGTTATAAACTCGAATCAGATGGGACTTAGTTAATTTTTATGTACAACTCACAGAAAATTTTTACCCACAAAACGATACCCTTGTTGATAATAAACTTCTAGGCTATAATTCAACCAATGAATAGACGGCGTAGACAGATGGGTTAAAAACACACATAGTATAACTACTTGTAGTCGTCGACAATTTTCTGTATACCTTCTGCAGTGTGTCGTCTCATATATGTATACCTATTATTGAGCAGTATATTATATTTATAATCTAGAGAAAGTTTATAAAATATTGAAACGATATAAAACAGTAGATGTAGGTAGAACAGATTAAGATGTTATTTTCAATCATTAAGGATGTACTATGAATAAGAAAAAGTCGAATAAGCAAAAGAAATGGGCATGCTTGCAATTTTTTCAAATACTGAAATAAATTTCTAAACAAGTAAAATTAGACAATTGATTGAATTGATTTTTGAAATACTTTATGCGGACATGTAATTGAATATCATTGCATGATTTTTTTTTAAAATTAGATATGTTAAAAAAGAGAAACTTTTATGGCGTCCTTTTAGCTACTGTATACATCTTTTTTCGTGTTAAGAATCTCTGAATAGTGGCCCTTTTGAACCCTTAATATTATCGGATGGGTTTGGTATGAAATTAGAGTCAATAGACTAACTAACTTTTGAAAGCTAAATAAGAGAAAGGGAAAACAAAAAAGTTGACTGAGTTAATTGTTGAAATACCATGTTGATGACGCAAACACATAACTGATATTCCCATATAATACATACTAATTTAAAAAAATATAATTTCAACCTAATTTACGCTCTCGTGTGTAAACAATGATGTGTAAGAAAAATTTTTTCAAACAAATGTTGTTCATTTATTTGTAAGGCACATTTTTTACATATAAACTTTTGTTCTATCTCTAGTGATTTACAAGATGGGTTCTAGGGGCCCAGGACTCAATTGACCTATGGAGCTCATTTACAAACTCTATCTCACTTTTTACGTACTAATATGTTTTAAAAATTTCAGCTTGGTATCTCTTTTCGTTTTTGAGTTATCGTGTTGATAGATAAACGGACAGGTGGGCAGGCGGGCAACCGAAAATGAACTAATTAGGTGATTATATGAACGACCGTACCAAAATTTGGTCCGTAGCGTCAATAGTTTTAAGCGTTGCAAACTTGGGGCTTAACTTTATATAGTATGATATATTTGATCTGAATTTCAATTAAATCCTTTGGATGAATGCTTTGCTAAATCTTTCACTATTTATTGCAAAGATACATTAATAATATTAAAAAAGATACATTATTTAATAATAATACATCAGCTTTTCCGTACTGCACTGTTATATCAACCGTCCATGTCAACTGTCCATAGTGAATTGAATTATTATTTCCGCAGCTACTGCACCCATAACTATACCTTTTCACATGGAATTTTCATGGACACCTAGTTTAGTTTTTCCTTGCCCACGGCTACCTTAGATTTCAAACTTAGATCATTACAATCTTAGGTCTACCTTCACAAACACCCACGCTACCAGGATATATTACAATATCTTTTAAATATCTCACAAACTCTCTGTTTAAAGAAACTAGATTTAAAATTTGAACATAATAAATTATCTTACAATATCAACCATATATCTTGAACTTCGTGCATATTTCATTGATAGATAGATGCAAGGGGATAGAGTTTATTTACTATCTTACTTATATAAGTTTTTACAAGTAATCTTTTTCAATTTAAAATTATTTATTTTATCATATCCATTACATTTCAATGATACATTCATACATTCATTCAATAAAAACATTAAACGACTCATGTTGACGTTGAGAATTGAATTTATTTATTTTCCTAATATTGTTTATCTAATATGAAGACCGTGAGTTCTCGATGAAAACATTTTTGAGGATTGGAAATAGTAAGTTTGGTAATTGAAGTTTCAACTGTATCTCGAAACAAGTGTTGAATTTCTGAAAATCGAGTTTTTTGATTTTCATATTTTTCTCCGATTTTCTTTTGTCACAATACATACAAATGCTAGGAAGTTAATTATAACCGTCAATAGGATTTAAAATGGGGTACAATTATAAAGGCTCAAACCATTTTTCAACCCTTTCAATAATTGCAAATGTCTTCAGTTTTTATACATAACATTGTACAAAAGGCACAAAAATTCGTAGAAAATACTGAGCTACGGATAAAACCTAAATTTACTATATTTTCAAGCTAACCACTATCAACCCAACAAGAAATTCCAATTAAACGAATCATAAAAATTTGGCTTCATTATGGGCGCACGGTCTAATAGTTCCCCAAGGTTTTATAAAAATAAATAAATTCTTTTGGGTTTTTTGTAAGGAAACGAACTATTAGTTAAAAGCTTTAAACAGGAAATAAATGATGCTTTAAACATGATATACCGGTTGTCAATGGAATCTTTATCTGTTGATATTTAAGCTTAAATGAAAATCTTCAAGAAATATTGTTTCTGAAAAATTTATGAGTGACCAACTTTTGCCTACGGCTTCGCTCGTGATAATGAGTCTTTCCAATGTATTCTATAAATGATTCATTCAATGGATAATGGATTCAATTAGAGAACCAATTTTAAAGATCCACATGCTATCCTTCAACCCGCTTTCCCTCGCTTAGCCTGACCTCTAAACATCAACTTTGGTTATATCTCCTTGGAAAATAACGCGGCATTCGGCCATGGAGTTCGCTGTGCTCTTTTAAAGATTGAAATAAAAAAGTGATCCCCTCACTTATCCTTTCTATATACTGCAATATACACAATATCAACCTTGAAGACACAAACATTACTCTTTAACCCCCTTGTTTTCGCTTAGTCACCCCCTTAAGATTAACTTTATTTATATTCCGTTACATTCCCATTTTTCTCCCCCTTAAGGGAAAAGTTTTTATCCGATGCTTACGTCATACAAAGAACGTACACCCTCCAGGTCTCTACGTTTCAGGTCTCTACGATCAGCGGTTTAGGCTGTACAATGATCCGTCAGTCACTCAGAACAAACACATTCAGGTCAAAGCATTTTATATGTATAAGAAGACTATAAAATTAACACAACGTTGTTCCGAAAATAGGCCCTTTGTCAGTATGTAAAATATTGTCATAAAAGGAATATTTGCGTAAATTATGAGTTTTAAAATCTATTTGACGTAATCTGACCAAAAAAATAGATTATTTATTTCTCTGAAAACCAAAGAAGGGATAAATTTTTACAAGGGTTAACATAAAATGAAGAAATGACATCATCTAGCCGAGTTAAATACATTAAAAGGTCTAAAAAAGGGTCTTTTAGTAGACAAAATTATTATAGTGATTGCGATGTTGCATAAATTTTTTTGAACATATAATTCATTGACAGCTTAGTCCAAAATTAATCAGTACTTGTTACCGAAAAATCCCACTTCCATGGCAAAAAACTGAAATTTCTATATATCTTCGGCTCGCCGTAGTACGCTGTACTTAATTAACTGTAAGACTTAGGGGATTTTTGACAAAAGACAGCTTAAGGCTCGAAAGTGGGGGTGAAAAATTTTTATTAACTAGGCTATAAGCAGAAATTTTGTTATTTATCGTCATTAAAAAATGGACACTCTAAACAAAAAATGCCGAACCCAATCAATTATAATGAATCACCCTTTTAGAGATAATAATAATAGGAATTGTAGGTAGGTAGATAAATAATTGTGAAATTATTGCTGACTGAGCGTATGATGACTTCCCTTGGTTGACGTTGACAATGTTCCTTACCTATAGAAACCACCTACGCTACGCTATACATGTACAAAGTATAACATTATTTTCATATTATTATTATATATTTTTTTCTTTTTGTGCCTTGTGTATTTTATTTTATCTTTTTCTGTATGGTGGCTTATGCGTGTAAATGACAGAAGTTATTAACTTGAGATATTTTTCATAATGTTTTTCTTCATCGCTTTATTTTATTTTTTTTCTACACTGTGTTTTTGATTGACATTACTATTAAATTGCTGTTGAATTGTTATACAATATTTCATAACTAGTTGTTCTACACAAATTGTCATTATATTTCTGTTTTTTTGTTTTTTTATGTCTATTATTTTCTCCTCCATATACAGAGGTAACTTTTCTTACCTAACAACTCGTGGCCTGTTGACTGATACTCAGAAAATTGTGACTTCCAACTAACATTTCATGAAATGTGGAACAAAATGGTTTTCCCGTTAGTTATTCAAAGTTTTTCCCCTCCCATGCAATCACATTACCACAAGTTGTCCACGGGCAATGAGGGAGAGAGACATAATATTAAAGTTTTTTATGCGTACGTTTGAGGATTACTCATAAACGAACCTAAAATAAGCAATTGAGCTTAGAACTAAGTTCCGCTTGGGAGGAAGTGGAGCTAAAGGAATTTTTTTGTTTTAAAATTTATCGAAAAAATTACCTAAAATAGCTCATACTTTTCTATGTGTATGGCCGCAAACTCGAAAAATAGTCGATTAATTGATAATTCTAATGATATATAACTATCGATAAAAACGTTTCTAGTATGTTCCATGGAACAATATGATAACGTACCATCAATTGTACATTATACTTGGTATTATATCTAACCCTATTAATCGAGGAAATTTTCAAAACTAAAAACGAAACTGTATCGCTTTAATGGTAGATCAAACTACAATGTTTCTTTTTGTTAAAATTTTAAGTTTTTTAACCGACTTCAAACAAAAAAGGAGAAGGTTATCACAATTCGACCTTACTTTTTTATGTGTGTTACCTCAGAACTTTCGACTGGGTGAACCGATTTTGATGATTTTGGTCCAGTTCTGACAACGGCATCCATGAGAAAACCATAAAAAAATTTGCATTAAGTATGCCCGGTAAGAGGACGAATAACTCAATATCGCACCAAAAGATTTTTTTTTAGTGACAAATTAGTTAGTGTACTTCAGATTCACTAAAGATCACAAAAAAAAAAATTTAACAAAAAGAAAAACTTTTCCAAAACAAATTAATATGTACTAAAAAGTAAAACAATAACATAATGTAGTTAAAATATAATATAATGTAGTTAAAATTATTATGTAGCAAAATGTTTTGTCAGAGTTGTTTCCTTGGCTGACACCGACTCCAAAAATTAGAATAATTTTAACTACATTATATTTTCGTTATTTTTTTACTTTTTAGTGCATATTAATTTGTTTTGGAAAAGTGTTTATTTTGAATTCGGTTTTTTTTTTTGCTAAAGTTTTTTTTTTATTATTACTCTGTGGTTTTCTGATATTATATAAACCCGCGGTTATCTTTATCTTTTAATGTAACAAACCTTCCTTGCATTTTCACCCATATTGTATTTTTAACTGAAATGTTTATGTATATTGAGGAAGTGTGGTGACTTTACCAGACTTTTTTTCAATTCCTTTTTTTGTTTCTTTTTCTTTTTTCAATAGGTGTATGTGTTTTTTAAGGCATTAAAACATTGCATTATTATAATAACTACGTAATTCGGTTGATATTTTGTTATTGACACTGCTGCGTATGATTTACTCTTTCTATTTAAAGAATAGCACAATTGTATATAATTTATTTCATACGGATTTATGGATGGAAATGATATGGGAACTTCGTTGTTCAAAACTACCATTTTATCATTTGTTCATTATAATTTAATGAAATTAACTCCTTCCAGGTATAAGATGAGGCAATCTCGGGATGATTACCCATTGCTGTTTTATTTATCCATTAAAGCGCTAAAGCCCTTTCATGTAAAAATGAAAGTAATCGGTTTCTCTGTGGTTCTTTTTATTTTTTGAGATCTTCGCAAAGTGAAATTTAATCAATAAAATTTTCGGGAGAGTTTGTAGAATATCATATCTCACGGATAAGTTATAAATATAAAATTAAGAAAAATAAATTGTCAACGTTGTTTATTGTTTTGAAACCTACAGAGATTTTTATAAGTTCACCGTTGTCGATTTCACTACTGTGATCCTAAAAGAATTTTTGTTTGAGAAAATTATTGCGTCACATAATCATAAAATTTATCAATAACAGTTTTTTATTGATTTTGTTATTTTAATAAAGATGCTAATTAAATAATAAATAAAATAGATAGAAAGAAAAATAGATTGGGCACAGTGTGTCCATGTTCTGGCGTTCTTGCAAGTTTTTGTCTGTTGGAAGCCTGTTTTGTAAAATTTTAGACTCAATTTCCCAAATATTGGATGCAAAAAAATATTGTTCTGAAAAATGATACTGTAGAGTGCAAAATTCCCTGCCTAGAATACAGGAAGGTTTTACAGATCATCTGATTTTCTTTTTTTTTTATACTGGAAGTAGCGGAGAAAAATAATAATAATAATAAATAATTTTTAAGGTTTCTAATATTTTATGGATGCATAAAGTTGGTAAAATATAATTTTAAATTTGCTTACATAACATTTTCCAATGACTCATCGAATGAAAAAAAAAAAAGTTAATAAAATTTTTATAAAATAAATGAATGCCGCCATAAAGAATAATAACAAATACAAAAAAAAAATACTGTACATTATTTCCAGTTCAGCAAAACTTTATAATTACAAAAATCTCAAAATAACATTACACTTGGTAACATCATAACGAACTAACAACATATCATATGAATAAACGAATACAATGACAAAACTACCTATATCAATGTTTTACTACAACTAACAATGTACGTGTGATATGACGTAATAGACTTAGAACCGGCCGTAAAATTTTGAACCTGTATTTTGATACTTTTTTTTTTCTTTTGTATAATTTCATTAAACAAATGAAAACAACCAAGCGACTGATTTAATTGTTGAAATACCATGTATAAATAGTGCTAATTAAGCAATCATTAGTTTTTTACGTGATATAAGTAAAGAAAGATAGTCACTCTAAGTGCAGGTAGCCAGAGTCGTGTATGTATAAAACGATTGTGGAGCCACACATACATAACTGATATTAATCACGGGTAAACAGTGATGATTACGAAAAAATGTTGCAAACAAAAGTTTTGTTTTATCTCTTACGGTTTACAAGATAGATTCTACCGACCCAAAATCCAATTGAACTATGTTCCTCAATTACGAACTCAACCTCACTTTTTACGTCCAGAGCGCTAGAAAAATTTTAGCTTGATAAATCTTTTCGTTTTTGAGTTGTCGTGTTGACAGATGGACGGGCGAACTGAAAATGGACTAATTAATTTATGATTTTATGAACACCTATACCAAAACTTTGTTCATAGCATCAATATTTTTAAGCGTTACAAACTTGGGACTCAACTTAGCATACTTTGATATATAAAAAGTAAGCACGCAATCGAAGGCTCTCAACTTTACAAGGAGTGAAGAATAGCACAGCATAAGCTGTTATAGAGGCAATTCAAGTGTTATAAAAACTTAAACGGTATGTTTAACATCTAGTAAGAAATATTTCTTTAAGACAAGAGAAATGATTTTGTGGAAACCGGCCAACTAAGGATTTTCGAAGATGGGAAAGACAAGAGGTATAAAGGGAAATTTATAAATATCAAGTAACTGTCCTCAAAAACTAACCATCGGAAATTCAATTACCAATAATATTTTAGAAAATGGTAAATAACCTATGAAATAACTATCAAAAAGAGACAGGATAAATGACTCTTAACCTTATTTAAGAAATTCGTGATGATTGTGCTACTGATCGACACTTGAGGTCGAAATTCATACAGTAGGAAAGAAGAAAAGTTGTTTTTCGTTTGGTGTTAATATTTGTTCTGTGGGGATCAACCCCAAAAAAATTGTTTATCACAAATTTAAGTATTGAAAAAAGAGAAATACGAAGAGAAAGAAAGAAAAGAATGTCTACTATGGCTATATCCATCTCTAAGAAAAAAGCTTTCTTCAATCTTAAAGCGAAATTTTTTAAATTATCTTTAAAAAAAGTAAGGAGTTTTAGTAAAACCTGTAATTGCTTCATAATAAAGATTTTAGATAAGTTAATTGCTATTTTATACATGACCACACAATGCGCTTTAGACCTTCGTTTCAGTATCGTCACTAACAATCATTCAGCCTCAATGTAACCTAACACACAGGCATCAGTTTTTTCGGTCAGCTCTTGGGCCATTATTCCACAATCACATACACAGAAATAGCATGGTACTCATAAAAAATAAAAACAAACAATAAATATGTGATATCATCAAATTTAATTCTTGATTTATTATCAAAACCTATATTATACATATATAAATAAATAAATGTACACACATGTATGCATGTATGTATGTTCGAACATGCTCACAGCTCACACATGGAAAAAATTTTAAATAAAACTCAGCATTTTTTATTTTATATTTCATCTATATTTCACTACACGAATTCATATACATTGTGATACAGATTGTCTCAAACAATGTAAAATTCAGATACAAATATACGAGATAATTATTTATATATATATATATATATATATATATATATATATATATATATATATATATATATATATATATATATATATATATATATATATATATATATATATATATATATATATATAACTGACTGGCTGATTGATCGATCAACGCACAGCTGAAACCCTTGAGTATAAATGCATAAAAATTTCGCAGAACACAAACGTTCCTTAAATGATGTTAGTGTGCACTAAAAAGGATGTTTTAGAAATTCATCTCCTAGGGGTTAAAATGAGCGTAAATAATATGATCTCATTATTCAAAACAAAAATTTATTGTAAAACTATTTTCAAGAAATTAATTCTTTAAGAGGGTAAAATAGGGACTGAAAGTTTTTATGAAACTTTGTCCTTTTTGAAGTTAGAAAAGTAATAATTGATATGTATTATACCTCATGGTTTCAGACGAAAGTTTACTGTATCAATTTTTATGAAAATTAATTCTTGAATGAATTCGTCTTTGACGTTTAAGAGTTAAAGTTTCTATGAGACTCCGTCATTTGGAGGGATGTTATTGAACAAGAGTCTGTATAATAAGAGCCCCCTCTGTTGAATTGAATTATCAAGTGAAAAAATATCTCAAACTTTGTGAAGAAAGCCCTTCCAACAAACGATTAAAACGGCGAATGCAAAAATTCCTATCCAATCCGAATTCCTATTTGTTATCGAATCTTACATTGTGAATTCCGTCTTTATTACTATTAAAGCGCCCTCAAACAATGGGTTCCAATGTAATATACAGAATCTTGCTATGAAAGTTCAATTGAAATAGAAAAATCAGCTTTCAATTCTAGCGAAAATATATCAACAGGCAGATAATATTTCAATGTTCAACTTCACTTTAAAATAGATTTTCTTCGCTCTTTATGTATACCTAGATAAAATAAAATGTAAGATTGTTATTCGGACTCAAAATATGAAGTAAGTCAATTTATCAGTTAAGTAATGGTCCATCCTATATTAAATTTTTTTATGATTTAAAATAAATCCGTATTAGATCGTTTTTTTTTTTTTTTTCTAAATATCAAGTACGAATTACATAAAAAAATTTTATTATACAAAATAAAAAGTTAACTTTCTATATTCAAAAAGAATTGAACATATATTTTTTCATTTATTTATTAACACACTTTTATTAGCTTCGCTTGTAACTGATATAACAACGTAATACAATCTTATAAGTCAATTTTAACAAATTTTTAATGGTCCGATTAACTTGAAAATTTGCACACATCAAGATCCGACATTACAATAATGTAATAACTTTAGTATCTTAGCCAGGATAACCAGGAACGATCGATAATTTTATCTTAATTACTAAAAAAATATTATTTTGAAATAATTACTGTAAACTCAACCATGAAATCCTTTAGTCGCTACAGTGCCCGCTGCTCATGGGGAAGGTTGTCAGGTTGAAACTCAATTAAGCATATAGCAAGTTCATATCTCATATTAATAACCAAGTTAACGTACCTTACCTTTTCCTTAAGCCATTGAGTATAATTCATTCTTACGTATCACTCTATTTTTCACTTTGCTATGCTGATTTGCAAACTCTTGTTAGCAAATGTATACCAGCCAATGTTCAGTCTATGTGAAATTTTCTAATTTTTGTATATAAATAGATTACAAGAGTGTGTAAATTTTGTTGATTTAAAAAAAAATAAAAACTGTGTAGGTGTGTTCATGATACAGGAGTCCTTTCTTTTGTATAATTTAATAATTTAGAAATTTTAATACAGCTCTTACGCTTCTAAATTGCAGTGGATTGCAGCACCTTCCAAATTGAATTTCAACTACTGCAGCTTCAAATAAACTCTAAACCTATCTTAAATGAATAGCAACCCGTTTTTCTCATAAGATGATAATGTTTTTCTTGCAGATTTATAAAATGCGTTTTCGTGTTTAACACAGGCTTCGTTCAAATCGCTTGATATATTGATTGTCTACAATTTTTTATCGTGTCCACTGTTATAATTGCGTATTTATATTTTCGATAAATATTTTTCCATACTTCGGACACTATAGGGCAAATTTTGAAAACTGAATTTCAAAGCGATAAGAATAACTTGTCTAAGAATTAAATTTAAAATTCATTGACGAGGTATGTTTTTACCGATTAAATAAAATAAGTCACTTGTACCTGCAATAAAAAACCAAAATTCCCATAAATTCTATAATTGCAACATAAAGTCGAAGTAATACAATTGTTCCAAATATATAGAATAACAGGTGAAATTTACCAAATTTAAAAACCGCCGACATTATTTTCAGCTACGTAACCCTAACCTCGCATTTGAAACATAGCTAAGAACACTCTCCAATTAATTATCTTTCAAACAAAAACAAAACAAAATTGGTTCATCCGTTTAGGCACTACGATGCCATTGACCAGACAGCCACACACACACATAGCGGTCAAGCAACACTCCTTTCTTGGTTCGGGGGTTAAAAAGCCTTATAAGTTGATTCATAGAAATTTTGTTATAAAAAATTTTTTCGGATGAGCAAGTTTGAATTTAAAAAACATCCTGTGTAAATAAATAATATTAAAGGATTATCGTTATAGAATGTACATGGACAAAAATTTAAAACAATATTATCTGGTTATAATCTCAAACTCGTAACTCAAAATTCTTTTACGCTTATCAACCGTTTTATATATTATGTACAATATATACAAACCCTTCACCGCTGCAATATTCGGCGAAGAAAATGAATATTCTGAACGAAAGTATTTTCAGTCCTATGTTAATGGTGACATTCGATTTTCTATAAATTAAAATTATTAACTATAATTCAAGTCCTCGGATGTCCCTGAAGTCCAGTGTTGGAGGAACTGTTTAGGCCCTAATGTTATATCGAATTTTTGTATGTAAGGCTTTTGTGTGAATTTTGAGTTGTCAATGTCTTATTTTTTGCGAAAATTTGAAAATGTAAACCCAAACATTCATACAAAGGAATGGTTGAAAATGGCTCCAAGCCAGACAGTGTAAGCCACACATAATTTATTTAAAGCTCACACTAAAATTTTCTGAAATTATTTATATTTAAAAGCTTCAAGCAGACGGAAATTAACTACTGAGAAAACCGTCTACACATTGACAGTTTTTCAACAATTTACTCAGTCAACTGTTATTTTCACTTGCTATTCAAAAGTTTTCTGTTCAACCTTGGATGTTGCTACCACATTGAAGAACTGTTTTTCTTTAGCTACGTTGAGCGATATTTTTTCGTAGGAATTAAAAATTTGAGTAAAATGAAGTCAGGATCGTCTCTCCGGAAGTGACATGCATATCACCTCGTTGAAAATACCGTTTCACGACTGAATATTTAAACATAACTTAAAACAGTAATGAAAGTCATATAAATTTCACATGTGTTTCTAGACTCTTTATATATACTGCTCTTATAATCAATATCAGACAAATCCATAGCGAAATGTAGCCGTGTTTAATAGGTACGTTTATATTTCAATTTGTAATTATGAAACTTCAATTATTCATACTATAATTCAAATTCAAGTGAAATTTACAAAATTTAAAAAAACCCTACAACTGCGATTTATTTTTTGTAAACCGATTTTTGGAAGCTATAAAATGTTCTCAATCAAGTCGGTTCGACCGTTTAAGGGCTACGATGTCACTGAGAAACACACGGACGCACAGATAAACACTTTAAACTTATAACACTCATTCTTTGATCAGTATCAAAGTGATGGTCAAGGACATCAGATGAGATGAAAAGGATACTTAGATAGCACTTTTCGAAATGAATTGAGCCATCCATGTTTATTTGACCATTCATTTCCATAGTAATTATTTATATGTAAAAATTGTATGTCATGCCTTTTCCAAACTGAATCAATTTGGAAGATCATCGCCAATTTTTTAGTTTTTTCGGGTACAAAACTCTAAGCTCGCATATGAACATAACTAAGACCACTCTCCGTTAAATTATCATTCAAATAAAACCAAAAAAATTAAAATTAGTTCATCCGTTTAGACAGACAAACAAACACGCATACATAGCGATCAAACTTATAACAACCTTTTTTGAAAAAACAAAGTTATTCCAAAGTTTCCAACATATTTTTTTATTTGCCAATGACTATAATAACACATATCATTTACCATACCAGTCTGTTTACACGGACCATTTTGTTTGTTTGTTTGTTTGTTTGTTTGCTTATATATGTATGTATTATATTTTTGGTGGAGCTGCTCCATGTTATTTTATAATTTAGAATTCGGTATTTAAAAACAACAATTCCATAGATTTTAACTCAATTATATCTGTGAAATATTTGTTGAAATAAATTATATTGAAATTTTGAGGTTATTTTTATTTTTTATTAAATAGTTTATTATATTATATTTTATGATATACCTTTCGGGCAAATAAAAGTATTTTTTCATTCAAAAGTATATTAAACAATTCTTCTATAATAAATTCTTTGTTTTGGCTCATGCAAAATTTATAAATATTTTACAAACGTTTTAAAATACTCATAAAAAGCGGGAAAACAGAAATTTATCTGGACAATTTTGAAACAAAAAAGTTCTATTTTGTGAAAATATAGAAAATGCAATCTCAAATTCGTGAAAATATCTTTATAACGAATATTTTCAAAGAAAGAAGTATCTACTACGTATATTATAATAATTGGACTACATTGAGAGTTTCGTGACAACAGCCTACACCGAGCAAAAGCTCATATTATGGATTACTAGAAAGTTACACATTAAAGACATTAAATTTGGCAATGATAAATTTATTTGATAATCCAAATAAATTAGACGTTTGTGAGAATCGTGGTGAAGGCAAAAAACTCAAGGAGTGTCTTCTACACATGAAAATAATGTAAACAACCCAAATGTTATTCCGATTAACTTTGTTTTCAACTGATAGCATAATAGGAGATCGGACAAAAATTTGTTTTATCACTTCAGATGAAGAATTCTCACTTTACGAATAGACTAGTGAAGGTGATATTTGAAAAGTATTCAAGATATGAAAGGTTAAAATTCCTTATTAAACTAAGAGTCATTCGTGGGTAACACCATAGAGATTACATATAAAACTTTGTGAGGCTAAAAAAATATGGGCAACTTTTGAATGCAATCTTTGACTGCTTATTATAACTACTTCAATTTTAATTTCACTTTCAAATTTTGTCATTCAATCAATTGTCATCAATTTCTTGTCATGGTATCAAGTCTAGTTTTACATAATATGTAATATGGCCAATTCGACATTAGGATTATCCTTTATTAATTATTATTATATAAAATAATTTCGATACGTAAAGAACCCGTCAAGCAGAGATGTCACGAAAACCATCGCAGATTCGTTGAAATAACTTCAGATCGAGTTGTACTGCACAAAATTTCCTTTAATAAAGTCACAAGAAATGCCATTTAAAATCTTATCCCACCCAGCGATTTTTTACTTGAAGCATTTGTATCGATAGAAGTGATTTTTTAAGTTTCAACAAGCATATGTCCACTTAAAAAGACACCTTGTATAGGGATGGATTCATTGATGTTACATTTCATAGACTGAATGTCAAACGATTTTAAGCGTGCTAACATCTGAGGTAATTGCTTAGGTCTAATCCATTGTAGATTCGTAAGCAAAATGTTAAGTGATACGTGATAAGCATTATTTTCAAGTCAAAAGGCGAAAAATTTTAGTGAAATCACGATGTTTTATGTAAAACATTTTGTGATATGAAAATTTAACATTCAATGTATATGTTTTGATAAATGTCCCTATATTCAACGTATATTTTTTTGATAAATGTCCCTATGCTCTTTTGATAAATGTCCCTAGCTGACCTAAGCAGTTACCTCAGATGCTGGCACGTTTCTTACTGTAAGAAAGAAAGCTGATTCCTACAAATGAAATTTTATAGAAAACAGCAAAAAGTGAATGATGTTCAGTAAATTCTACTCTATATCGATTTTATGAGCAAACGAAATAAATTTTAATACCGTAACCACATCACTATTTACAACAAAACTGAGTTGAAACGCAATTAATGGATAAATCTAATCGAAGAACGGATGAAATGTATTGCTGAAAGCAATCTGTAGGTATGTTGTAACTATAAAGTGTATAGATAGGTAATAAATATATTATATTTGTGTGTTGTACAGATATACTTACATGCGAATACACTCAATTTTAAGAAAACTTCAATTAATATTAAAATTATTTGAATCAGACCCATAATTATTTGCAGAATAGAAAAAATATTATTTATGACGTTCAAGTACCACCAACAGTATAGTATAGGGAAACCTACCACACATATGTCGTGGAGTAGCCTCGCCGAGTTTGCACGCCAATGTCAGTTAAAGTGAAGCCCACCATCACACGCTCGTCTTTCTTCACTGTTATTGTTGACATCGAAGTAGCTGCTGCGATAGCTTCCTTTGCGTTATAGCAAAGTTATTAAATTTTGTCCTAATATCAAGTCTAGTTTTACATTTTTATGGGTCAATTTTTTTATTATGTGCATACGTATTTCGCCTAGAATGTAGTCATCATCAGTATGAATTAGCTAATCGTTATTACTCTATATTGTATGTTATCGTTACTTCTTAATGTAAGAGTAATTACAGTAAGCTAATTCCAACTGATGATGACTACATGGTAGTCGGAATACGTATTTATATAATACAAAAATTGATATAAGGCAAAAATCGAAATTTATTTCGAAAGTTTTTATTTGTTACCTTTGATAATATTTTTACTACACGGTCAGTTTCAGTTTTTTTGATTGATCGTGTACGATATAGCTGGCTCTATGTCTCTCTTGAATAATTGATCACAACTGTAGAGAGATACAAATATTTATGACGTTCTGTGTGTGATGAATGTTAGTATAAAAAGCCAATCTTCTCTTATAAGGTAGGTAATAATCATATATGAACATTTCTGTATTTAGAAGTGGACATTCCATAAAAAAAAATACATTTATAAATTCTGTCGATGAAAGAAGCTTCGTTCGTGCGCTCTGGGTTATATACTTTAAATTACATTTTTAGTTTATCCTTTTAAAATTAACGTCTAGTTGGAAATATAGGAACAAAAATTAAATTTATGTTCTCAATGAAATAACAAATATTATATGCCTGATAAAAGCTTTCGCATAAGATGGCATATGTATTTTTTTACATATTCTTGAGCACGCTGTAAAAATTTCAGCTTGATATCTTTTTTCGTTTTTGAGTTATCGTGTTAACAAACGGACTGACGGACGGACGGACAACCGTAAATGGACTAATTAGGTGATTTTATGAACACCTATAACAAAATTACGGTCCTAGCATCAATATTTTTAAGCGTTACAAACTTGGGATTAAACTTAGTATACCTTGTATATTACATTTATACATGGTATAATAACGTCAACTATACACTGGCATTATATTAGTTTAAATAATTTTATTATAGGAAATACGATATTTGTAATAAAATATTTTATATATCAAGTATATTTTATAACAATGTAAAAAGAAAAACAATACAATGTATGTTATTATTATTATTATTCTTATTACTATTGATGATATAAAAATGTATAAAACAAACACATTAATGCCCTTCTGCCGAGCGCTTAAAAATTACGTCTCTTTTTAATATTTTAGCATTTATTATTTATATAACTTAAAAACTAAATGCCTGCAAGTAACACATTGATACAAATTAAAGAAACCATTTGACCTTGAATTGTAATAATTGTTCTCCTCTAAGCACCAAGGCATCTTTGACGTCTAGAAATCCTTTGCATACAATGAAAACCATAACTATATCTAATATTATTATTAGTTTTCGTCTGTGCTTTGTACTATACATATAAAAGGTATGGATTTACATGCAGGGTATGATATAGTACCTAGAATACAATAAACCTTTAAGCACTCTGTAGTTTTTCGGGTGATATTGCTATTTAGATACTAAACAGAATTCGTATTGAAAAGAGAGTATTCAATGCAGGTAATGAGGGCTGAAAATGGTTTTGTTTTCGAATAAACTTAAATTTTTACGCGACGTAAATTTTATTGATTATTGTAGACTTAGATTTTATAGCATATTCCAGTTTTAAACATCTTTTTTTTTTAATTTAAATCTAGCTCCAAATAATAATATTCATTTAAATCTATCTTGCTTCCCTTCTAATTCTTCAACTATTTCCTAGTGTCCGACCGAAGCCGAAATTGAAACCGATTCTTCGCTATCTGAAAACTATCTTCTAGGTTTGGCCAAAGCCGAAACTGTTACTGATAAGAATAAACAAAAGAAAAAAGGCTATATTATTAGGGTATTAATTTTAGCATTCGTAATTAAAAAATCCAATCTTGTACGCTTAAACAAGCAGTCTTTCTGCATTGTCTCCGATGATTGTTCTGGCAATCTGGTAATATTTTGCCAAAGGTATAAAAGACGGCTGTTCTTGAGATATTGATTGCTGTTCTAATAAGAATATAATAATTTAATATACGAATATTGTTTATATATAGTTCATACTGTATAATTATTGTTCACAGTTAAATGTAAGGTACTGCTCTTTCCCCTGAATAAAACCAAAATAAAACCATCATATGTCCGTCTATTTCTTTCCAAAAATTCATAGTATTTTAGGTATTATAACAAGAAAACACAACCTTTTCATACATACTCACCAAAAGTATTAAAGAGAAATTTTAAAACACAAAATGTTACCAAAATTTCAAACACCTGTATTTCTGCGAACAATCACCTAATTAGTCCTTTTCCGATTGTCTATCCGTCTGTCCGTCTGTCCGTCTGTCTGTCAACACGATAACTCAAAAACGAAAAGAGATATCAAGATGAGATTTTGATAGTGTACTCAGGACGTAAAAAGTAAGGTCTAGTTCGTAAATGAGCAATATAGGTCAATTGGGTCTTGGATCCGTAGGTCCCATCTTGTAATCCATTAAATGTAATCCGTTAGAGTTTAAATGTAAAAAATATTCCTTATAAAAAAATATCCAACGTATATTTGAATCTTTTTTTCGTAAACATGACTGTTTACCCGTGAGGGCGCAAATTAGGCGTAAGTTGTATAGTTTGTATTAAATAGGAATATCATTTATGTATATGTGACATGTATGTATGTGTAATGTGATAGAGGAATCAACACTGTCTATGCATGGTATTTCAACAATTAACTCAGTCAATTGTTTGTTTTCACAAGTTTTTTTTTTTTAAATTAACTATTGAGATTTTAAATTGAATGATTTTTTTCAGAGATACAACTAGTGTCCGACCGAAATTTTGGTAAATTTTGTAATGGATGGAATTTGGTAATGATTTTAAAGTAACTTCCAGATGAGCTAGAGATTGAAATCTTTGACCATAGCTTAGAAGTAAGTAGCAATGCATTCACATAACACTAAGAAGCTAAAAAAAAAGAATAAAATTAACTCGTCAACACTCGCCTTATGAGTATTTTGCTCACGCAAGATTTAAAACATAAATAACCTTTATTTTTCAAATGATATGGGTAGTTGAAACATTTTCTATCTTCATATAATTTTATCTATTTCCTACACTTTGTAAAAGTTTTTTTTTTCTTTCTCGGCTCTAATATTTTTTCACTCTCAAACATCATTTAATAATCACGTAATCGAACTTCCTTTAATCAGCTAGTACATTAAATAATATATCCAATTATAAAGAGGTTATGGGTTTACATAGTCAAATAATATTTAATGCGCGAAATATTTGACACACTTATGTGTGTAAAATAATAAAAAGCTATTAAAAATAAATACTTGTAAGATTTGAAACGAAACCATATGGCCCGTGCAATACATAACTATAAAGAGTGTAATGTTTACTGCTTGCTCACCATGTTTTTCGTTTCCAATCATACAAGTATTTTAATTGCTATTTATTATTTTATACTTTTTAGTCCGTTATAAAAACATCGTCTATTGAAAATTATTTTTTATTTATTTATTTATTTTTTTTTTTAAATTTTCCTTTAATACTTTTGATGAGTATAATATATAAATGATATCATTCATACATACATTTATATATAATATATGTATAATGTATACTCCTCCATAGATCTAATATTCTGTTTAACAAAGAAGAAATATTAATTCATGATGGTGGGTAGGGTCGGTTGGTCTTAGAATATAAATAGATTGTAGCAATGAGTTGGAATTTGAATATATAAAACCGACCAATGTCAAAAATAATTTTGTTTGGTATAATAAGAGGAGTTCGTCGAATTATATAGGAGAGCATATCTAAATTGAATTATAAATCACCAATAAACCATAAAAATGGACTTTTTCTTGGAAAAAAACTGCATTATTATTATACTTCTTTACAATAAAGACGTTTACCTTAAAATTTTAAAAAATTATTTCATAAACATCACTGTATAGCCGTGAGGGCACAGAGTATCAATATGTATTATATGAGAATATTAGTGTGATGCATGTGTGATCCAAAAGTCGTGATATTTTACGATTGTGGCTACCAAAGAATGGCAATTTCTACTTACTTACATGACATTAAAAAACAAACGATTGTGTAATTAACACTGTCAATTACTAACTTAGTCAATTTTTTGTTTTCACTTGTTTCCCTTATTTCATTTACTATTTTGGAAACTCGGTGTACATAGAACTAACTATCTACTATCTAGTATACTTTAATAGCTGTTACATTATTCTATTCCACCATTTTAACCGACTTCAAACAAAAAAGAAAGAGGTTTTCAATTCGACTATATGTGTGTTACATCAGAACTTTCGGCTGGGTGAACCGATTTTGATGATTCAATATCTACTTGAAAGCTGGTGCCATTTAATTTTGTCCAGTTATGAAATCCATGAACAAACCATAAAAGTCTTAAATTTGCATTAAGTATGCACGACAAGAGGGCGAATAACTCAATATCATGCCAACCGATTTCGATGATTCTTTTTTCGTGACAAATTAGTTAGTGTACTGCAGATTCACTAAAAATCACAAAATAAATAAAAAAACTTTAAACAAAACCGATTTCAAAAGAAAAACTTTTCCAAAACAAATTAATATGCACTAAAAAGTAAAAAACTGACGAAAATATAATGTAGTTAAAATTATTGTTATTTTTGGAGTCGGTGTCAGCTAAGCTAATGTAGCAAACTGTTCTGTCAGAGTTGTTTTCTTGGCTGACACGGACTTCTAAAATAGCAATAATTTTAACTACATATATTTTATTACGTTATAGTTTTACTTTTTAGTGCATATTAATTTGTTTTTGAAAAGTTTTTCTTTTGAAGTCGGTTTTATTTTCTGTTAAAAGTTTTTTTTATTTACGAAATGTTGTAACAAATATAAAATGGATATGACATAAATCTAGAAAATGTAATGTCATTTGTCATTTTTTGTTTACGATCACCATACATACAGAAACTTTTGTTGTCAATTTTATTTGTTAAATAAGATTTATTATGTGTTTGAGGTATCTTTGATATTATGATTATTTCAATTATTGTCCCAAATTTAAATACTTTAACATTGCATAAAATGTTTGTAAAATATTCGTATGTGTAATATTTAACAATAACATATTTCTGGTAACAATAAAGATTTATCTAGAATCCTAGATGTTGCATGGATGAGGAATTATTACCTACGCGTTTAGAAAAGGATGATCAAGTACGATTCTTCGTCGTAAAATGATCCCTATTGTTTTACGGTTTGTTGATTTGTAAATACCCCTGAGACTGATGGCGACTGCATTTTTGCTTAAGCAATGATTTTTACCGCCTCTTCCTCTCAAATATCTTCTCAAAGAAGATGATGGGCACGGCACAGCATCCGAAAATCGACCAAATGCGAATATGAGTATGAACTCGCTTATGATCGATTCAGTGCATTCATACAAAGGAGATGTTTAAAAAATATATGACGCCCAAAATATAAGATTTTGTACAGTGTATTTGTAAATTAATAAACCTGTAAAATGTTAGTTTATTCGCTCACAAAAATTACAAAATTTACTGTGCGATTCTTTACACATCATGGTGTCACATTTAGATTCTACTCAACCAATTTTGATCCAATTTAAATTATTTTATTTAGGTTCTTTACTTAAGTAACAAATTCAAGCTTTCGTTTTTTCTCGGGAAAGTATTGATAATATCATGGATTTACAGATTTAGAGAAAGAAAGCCCGAAGAGTCTTTCCCGTCCCATTGAGGCGCAACCAACATTTTACTCCATGAAGTGTAGAAAACGATATCTCTGCGGTAGCTACTACACTGGTCGGAAGAGTAACGATACAAATCTTAGTCGCATACTTCAAGGAGCTGAGGTACCGACTCTAGTATGGCAGTATTATTTTCACATTTTGATATTTAAGTACTTGACACCAACATTGATGACGGAATCTAATAAAGGGGTATGGAAATTGATTTCCGACTTTTGGAATCTACATGCTTTGAAACGAATTTTTAAATAAACAAAAATATTTCCCCAAAAATTATGAGATGGGGGTTTAGTATGAAATTAGAAACAATAGACCAACTATTTAAAGCGATACATTTTTTTTAATTTTATTTAATCATAAGTCTATTTTCATAAGTCGGAGCTCATTAATATCTAGACAGGCCCAAATTTCCTAACAATGGCTCCGACTATTAAAATCTATGTAAACTACTGAACTTGTTTTTTTTTCAGATTTGATTTAACACACTCGGGATTTTGCTTTTTTAATTATTTAATTTATACCGTTTAAATTAGGCAGCCTTGACTTTTACAGTTAGTCACATAACTTTGACAACTAGCAACAATTTTTAACGCTAGGATTTCCTTTAAGTCAAAGTTACAAGATTTTCAGTTAATTTTATATCAATAAAATATTTATAACCGGTTCGTAGAATATGTTTTTCACTGATTAAAACTTAAATTGATTTTCAAGTTTTTATTTACTTTGCAATCACGTAAAATCTATTTAAGAAAATGCTAGAAAGTTATCGAATACATAGAAAAATAATTGTATTTTCTTGTTTCAGAGAAAAAGAATGTAATTAATAAAAAATAATAATAAAACACGAGCAAAGAAAAAAAACTCATTGAAAACGTAGAAGAGTTTTTATTTAGTTGTTTTATATTATAAATATTATTAGGTATTAAACACAGTGATGATGAAATCTTGCACGTAGCAAGGAAATGTTCACACCTTTCACTAAAAGATAATCGAATTTCACATCCGTGATCTATTACAGGAAGTCGTTAGCTCGCCTAACTAAACTACAAACTACCACACAGTATAACCAAACATCATTCTCGCATATAATATATGTTAGGTAATACTCTGGGTTGTTAGATGAATCTCTTCTCTCACCTTCGCTTCATCGCCAGTCATCATTTTCTTATTTATTTGTATGAGAATAAAGTTTCTTTTCGATCAAACATGTTTGTTATAACAATTGGCATTGCATAAAATAAAATGTTTTTTATCGTCTCTAACACTTAATCAATATATAGAAATTTTACAACATGAATTGTAATTAAAACACGTACGATTCGTTATAAAAATGATAAATGGTCTGACATTTTCACCGTCTTGGCTGGAAACTAAAAATTATATGTTTGAAACTTAAAAATAATTACTTTTTAGCATAAAATAAAACACTTTTATATATAAGTGGTAAATTTCCCCAAATGCAATTAAAGTATAACATTTAGTTTCTTAATATTTTTATAATAAAGCTCTAAATGAGGGCCTCATAGGATAAGTTTTAAGCTTTTACCATTTTAGATTAGATCAAAGCTTAAAATACGTTTATTATGATAATACGTTTATTATTTCAACCATTTTAGAGCTACTGCTCGTATTTTTATCGGCAACGTGCAATCAACTTT
This sequence comes from Chrysoperla carnea, assembly GCF_905475395.1. Taxonomy (NCBI): domain Eukaryota; kingdom Metazoa; phylum Arthropoda; class Insecta; order Neuroptera; family Chrysopidae; genus Chrysoperla; species Chrysoperla carnea. Next base: position 44,108,507 of record NC_058339.1, read on the forward strand.
CTTCTGTGACTCTTAAAACAACAATTAACTTTATATTATGAGTATTGCTTAAATTATTAAGCTATAAACAATTCATATCCAAAAACTTCGTCATCCCATACGTACTCACCACTCACCATTGAAATTCAAGCAATTCTATCATATTTAACTTTCGTTGTTCGATATCTCTATATATTATAAATGCGAAAGTAAGCATGTTTGTTTGTTTGTTACGCTTTCACGCTGAAACTAGCGAATGGTTTTTAATGTAACTGTACAGCAATATAGCTCATACTTCAGAATAACACATGAGATATAATTTATAAAGATATATCAATAAAAATATATAAAAAAATTTTTAAATTAATTTAATTTGACATTACCATAAATTGCAGATTTCTGTAAAAGTAGTCATTAAACATTACCATAAATTACAGAGTTCTGTAAAATTGTCAATATAAAATATTTCTTAAGCCATCTTTTCTGATATATTCAATCAATAAATACGACTATTATACATTTAAAAAAATAGAAAACCATACATTTATTTTAGCTTTGTATAACAATCCTTACCATTATTTCGAGTGTTATAGAAAAGGGATAAGCGAGAGCAATCTTTATCAATCTTTACTTTTAAACCCAGCGAAGCGGATGGGTATCACTCTAGTAAGATATAAAACTAATCCATTAAAACTCAATATAGGTATACTTATACAAAAATGAAAAATAATATTTTTCAGACAAATAAAAAACACAAATAGAAAATTATTTGTATTTTTTCTTTGTAATATAATTTCTCTTATCTTTTCTAAATGTCTTTCTAAAAAAATTATATAAACGAAATGAACAATATAAATGTCCAAATAGCTTTTATCAAACAAACAAACGCAATTATTACTTCATTACGATGCCATGTAAAAAATAAATACGGAATAAAGTATATTTTTTACCTCTATATTCAATTTTAATAAAGTTTTCCACCTGAATAATGAACTTTTAATGAATTCTTGTCTACCATTAGTGCAGTGGCGGATATAGGCTTGATGCCGCCCTATGTACGGTTTGATCACCCGCCCTTTATACTTTGTGAGGGAGTGATGAATATTACCTTTTTTTTTGGAATCCTTATGCCAATATTCTATTGCCAGTTACTAAAAGAGAGTTTATTGAATTTAAAAATCTAATTTTTAATATTTTTTAATATTATGGATAAAATTTTAATAAGGGAGAGAATAGAAAATGTTCCACTTTTAAATATATTTCATTCGATGTATCAGTTTTGAAACTTAGAATTTAATAAACCTTATATAATATGTTTGCTAAATGAGAGCGTATAGGTTAATCAAATGTGGAGGTTTTGTGGCGTTCACAACAAATTTTTCTTAAAACAACTGTTGTTGTTTCTGTGTACTATCAGATTGAATTAGAAGACATGATGCATTCTATTGTTTGTTCTTTATATTAATTTAATTGCTAAATGCTAAGGCACATTTTGAATGGACTGCTTACGTTTTGTAATATAATGATAATTTTTTTAATTATAATATTTTTGTAATTTGCTTTTGTTTATTTATACAGGACTAGCAGATAACCGCCCGCCCGCTTTGCTGGGCAATTTCTTCTTTAAAAACAAAGACTACACGTTATAGCCCTCAATTATCCTCCCTTTTCTTCACAATTTTATGGATTTTAATTGGGGGGGGGGGGGGTCTAGAACTTTTTTGAAAATAAAGTTTTGCCCATGATACTCGCTGACATCCCTGATTTTTCTCTTGCTTTTTCAATTTTTTGATCAAAATTACCTCATCCACCGAGTTTCATCAAATTCCATAACTTATTATAGGTGAAATAATTTTTAAAATCTATCTATATACAAACTATCATCCCCTTTTCGCAACCAAAATTGTAAAGTTTCATATAAATTTTCATCCCCAATTTGACCCTCTCAAAGAATGAATTTTAATATAATACCTACTCACTTCCATTTTCCATCGAAGTGTTTTTCTCTAAGATTAATATTTACAGAGACATCAACGTTCAATGTTCTAAATCACAAAGTTATCAAATATCTCCTTGTTATATATATATATATCTCGTTATGATACTTTCAGAAAAAATGTTCATATATTTATATATTTTACTGAAGTTTAACATGGAATTACAAAGTTTCCATTTCATTCCTCGTCTATCAAAACTATTCTTTACTACATTCCGATGCGACAGATAATCAAATTTAGTTTCTATTTCATTCCTCTCCTATCAAAACTCTTCTTCCTACTTACAGATGCGACTGATAATCCAATAGCATCGCAAACACCTTTATTTAATTGTATCTTGGTTGTGAACACCTCATAGCGTGAGGATACCATACAGTTTCTAATTTCCTTTTACAATTTGAAAACAATAACCTTATATTACAAATTTCAAAACAGTTTACCAGCAAAAGAAGAGCTTCCGCTAATTTAAATAACATTATACGAAATACTCTTTTTCTTTCTAGAAATACGCATTTCTATAAGAATAGGGTGTCATCACATACAATAGTTCTGAAATTTGGTACTCAACACATGTTTACTTGATACATTTATGAATAGGTTTAAATTCTATTTAAAGATGCATCTCGTATGTTTGAATATTATTAATAATAATTTTTTTGTAAATATTCCAACCACGTTTATTTCAGAATAGAAAAGCTACCAATTTCATTCATTTCGTTCAATCTGACTGTATATACATGGCGGCTACGCGCATATTGATGTATATAAAAGTATATAATTCAAGTATTCATATAGCATGACTTGAAATTCTTGTTCTTATTTTTCATTTTAACTTTATAGTTTCACACCCCATCAAAATTCAAACCTACCGCATATTTATTGAAAACCATTTTCTGAAAAATGAAAATAGTAAATTAAGAAATACAATGCATAAAATATGAACTGAGAAGATAAAAACGATCTACTTATGAACCTCAAATAATGCAGACGAAGACTTTCATATTTTCATTATTTGGAAGAGGCGATTGAAAATTTTTACTACGTGAAATTATTTTCGCATTCAAGGCTCATAAGTACCTGCTAGTTTTCACAATTGATTCAATCAGTTCACAATTGATTCAATTGGGTTATGGAAAAGGGTATTACCGTTAGGTAAGGGTATTAATTTGAAAAATGAATTTATGTAAATATATACTTAAATATTCTGATTTCGAGTAATAAAAGCACATTTTTCTTTTAAAATATTAAAATTAAAAATCGTAATTTTTATTCTGTATATCACGTGACCTAGAACGCGGGTAAGCCCTGCTGTGATGCCATAGCGGTATGAGTCATAGACCATCAATTAGTCCTGTGTAGACAGCTGGGTATAATGTATACATAGATAATAAGTATTTATACTTATTATAATCAGATGTCTATGAATATACGTGTCAAACTTATTTGTGTTATTTCATATAGTGATACCCATATTACGTCATCAAATTGGATGCCCGCGTTTTTGACAAAGGATTAAAAAGGATTAAAATTTAATTTAACTTTTTGGCAAGAAAGCGTGTGTATTTTTCCGAGTTAATTTTTGGTGGCTTTTTATTAGTAAAATCAACATTTTGAAGTACTTTTTCAAAAATAGTGGAATACCATATTTTTAATTCCATTTTAAGATTGAGTTATTAACTGGATTGTGAATTTATTATATTTGCGGCTAATTCAAAATGTATATTATGTATGCAAATTGCATATTTTTAATTTCTTATTAATCAATTAAGGTCACAAAATTTCCTGACGCTCTAACGAATCGAATTCAGAATAACACATTCAAATCCGTCTTATTGTTCAAATTTTTCGAAATTTGACTGTTTTTAGTGTTTTGTTTCCGCAACTACTCACTAATAAACTTGGAAATATATTAAGATATTCTGCTTGAATATGATCAGTATCAAGAGACAATATGGTAAATGACTTACAAACCACTTTTACCTCTAATGCTTTACGAAGCTAGTATACCAAAAAACGTGTCGAATAAAATGGTGAAAATGTATGTTAGTCAATGACTGTTGATGACATTCTTTATTTACAAAGCTTTATACAGAAAAAAAAATGAAAAGCGGAACAAAAAAAAAAGTTTGGTTTGTGCATTTATATCAACACATATTTTAAATAAATAAAAAAAAAGAACGAAATGTAATGAAATGCTACAACGAAGGCCTCCAGGCTCTATTTTTATCATTTCATTACATATTCAAAAACAAATAAGATATTTATTGTATAAGTTTCATATGCATACATACATAAATAAAACATACTTTTGAACTTTTCAATGATAACAGTAAATATTTCCATAATAGCATATGTTAGCCATCTCGTTATCGAACATATGAAAATGTTTTCTGATTTAAGATAAAATATATTGCAAAATAATTCGTTTGAAATGAATAAAGTTAAAGTAAACAATAAATTTATAGGGCTTCTATACTGACTACTGGGCTATTCGTTGTGTGCGTAGTCATGGTAGGGACAATAAAATCGATGCCAGCGCTTCCAGTGAAAAATTTTGACGATAAAGGAGGCTGTTATAACTAATTTGCAGTTCTTTACATGTTAATGTTATAAAATATGTCAAATTACCACAAATTAATTATTACAAAAATTACCAAAATTCCCTTAATGTTCACTTATTTTGGAAGCGTCTGTAATTGAACGTCGTAAAAATGCCAGCCAGCAATCTTCATAACACAAAAAATTAAATCAGTTTAGATTATGACAGCTGCATACCAATACACAGACGTATCAATTATCTCCAAATCGTATAAAGGACTAAAAGTAATATTTTCTTGCGAAGGTTGGAAAAGAAAACCAAACTTCATTACATTGAATCATTTCCGCAAAGTTTCTCTGAGTAAATGATCAACAAACGTGGTGGTATAAAAATTCAAAAATATAATCTTTATATATTATAAATGCGAAAGTAAGCATGTTTGTTAGTTAGTTTGTTTGTTACGCTTTCACGCTAAAACTAGTGAATGGATGTTAATGAAACTGTACAGCAATATAGCTCATACTTCCGAATTACACATGAGATATAATTTTTAAAGATATATTAATAAAAAAAATAAATGAAAATTAATTTAATTTGACATTACCATAAATTACATATATCTGTAAAAGTAGTCATTTGACAATACCATAGATTACAGATTTCTGTAAAAATAGTCAATATAAAATATTTCATGGCCATCTTCTCTGGTATACTCAGAATTCAATGAATAATTACAATTATACATTATTTCGAGTGTTATAGAAAGGGGATAAGCGAAAGCAATCTTTATCAATCTTTACTATTAAACCTAGCGAAGCGGGTGGGTATCACTTTAGTAATTTATAAAATGGAATCACAAAAGAAATTTTATTTCAACCAATATTCGGAAATATTTATTATGAAAACTTAACGATTTCTGTCATCATAAATTTGATATTTTAATCAAATTTTATTTTTATTGTTTGTATCCAATAGAATGCCAATAATATTATCTTGATTATATTCAGTCTACATTTATTATTGATAGCAAAATGATATTCATTTACTTTCCCAGCTAAATGCCAACATTTAATATTTTTTAACCCTCAACTCAACAAGAGAAAGGTGCTATGTGTTTTGCGTTCAAGGTGTGTATTTACGTAGTGTCTCTTTGTGGCTCAGAGCGTTTCTCCAAAACGCATGAACCTATTTATAGATAAAAGATTTAGTTATATTGTAATTTAGTCTTTTTCTTTGAAAGATGATCTTATTTGAAAATGTTCTTCACTAAATGATTCAAATAAATGTTCAGCTATGGAGAAGATTCCCAAACAATATCATCTTTCTTTCTTTTTACTATTGAAAACTTTTTCTTTTCCACCGAGGGTTTTCTTTAATTTTAAACTTAAAATTATTTTGTTATTTAAATGAGATGTTGTAATAGTGAACGAAATTTCTGAGATATTTACTTTCAATATTCTAATTGTTAGTTCCCAAAACGTAACGAATTTTAATAGCAAGATTTGTAGAAGATAATGCAGATGCCAAACATTTTTTGTACTATCGCACCCGTATCCACTTTTCCTTTAAAACTAATGTTAAAATATGTAGAAGTAGAAATTATTAGAAAATAGTTTAGAAATCACAAACAACATGTTAAAATAATACGTAAGATATACTTCTCCCGTTTATGAGTCCAGTAAACAAAGCATATTTGTGCAAATTTACAAAAAAAAAAAAAAAAAAAAGTAAATGAAATTCCCTAAAAGTCGAAAATTTTCAATATAGATTAGCGTAAAACAAGTACGAAGGATTATAGAAAACGTCATCAAATTTATTAATTAAACAGATCTTAGTTTACAAATAACTGTCTTTTTTAGAAAATTTTATGTTTGTGTTTTTTTCCAATTTGTCATTTGATTGAGGCGATAGACAGGCAATAAAATTGAATTTTGTTGTTGAAACAAAAATCACCTTGACAACCAGTCTTCAGTCTACCTGCATTCTTATAAAAATACTGGCGTTTCAATACTAATGCTGTCAAGTAAATTGTAATATCTACTAAAAATACAGAATAATTCAACCAACCTACCTAGGTACTACTACTCTAGGTACTACAGCTTACCCTATTTACTGTACCAATTCTTAATATAAAGTGCAGTACATTATACGTAAGATGTATTTTATCTTATACATCAGCATAAGTTAACGATAAAGTTGGCCACTTGATTAAGACAATAAAGACTTAACTTTGTTGCAGTAACTATAAATAGTTAACTTTGTTGGAGTTACATTAAGTTATTTTCAATTCAAAATCATGTAATCCTTCTTATGGTTAAAGTAATTAATGTAATATAGGGTGTAACATACATGACGGCGAATCACTGGAGGATAAATGTGTGAATTCAAAATATGTCGAAAAGGCCTTAGAATTATTTTGGTTTAATAAACGAAATATGGCTTCGAAATAAACGAAATAGTATTACGAAAAGTGAAATGAGAAAGTTGTTGGAACTTCCATTTTATCATCAGAGCATTATTTCTCTAAATTTAAAAATTATAGTGTATTTTTTAAGATTCAATTATAGCCCCAACTTAGAATTTAGGGATCCAGCAACACAACTTGACACATACAAGTAAGCAAAACAGGAAAAAAAATGGAGAAAATAATACACGGCATGACGGTAAAATTTTGGTAAGGTTTAAGGTTTTCTACTTTGTCTAGATAAGTAAACCACAGTATGAAAAATCCCGCTTTTTTAATACTTTTTGAGATGAGCGAAGAAAAAACTGACAGTACAACCATTCTCGCAGCTCAATTATTTCAAGTTTCAATTATTTCAAGAGCGTTTCACAGTGTCGCAAGATACAACGTGCTCAAGGTCATCTTCTTGAAAGCAAATACTCTGAAAAAAGATTACCGAGTGTCTGCAAACAGTTGAGTACTATGTACTTACGAATTTTGAAATACACACAACGCAAGGGACAGTCGTAAAACAGTTAAAACGAAGAACAAGAGGGAACACATGTACCAAGTTTCGTAACAACCCAAAATGCTATCGTCCAAAATTTTTCGTAACAACCCAAAATGCTATGTGAAATCACACACAAAAATATTTATATTCAAGGTTTAATGAAAT